>NC_133579.1:69506687-69763711 GCF_964106895.1 Numenius arquata | reverse complement strand
AGTAGTCTTGATGTCTTCCCAGGCTTAAACTTCAAAGAATAAGTTTCAGAACTATTCAAAATAAATTAAAGTGTTTTCATAGAGAGTTTGTAACTCCAGCTACAAGAATTTGGAGCCAAGGCTGCCTGCTCTGCAGTGCTTAACTTATTCCATTTTAGTCTTTTGTCTGGAGGCCTTTGTGGTCTGGAGGGCTGTGGGTGAGAGCTTAGATAAACCATGCTGAGGGTAGTGTAAAATATTGTTAAAACGACCGTAAAAATAGTAACTTGGTACTACACGTTCTTCTTGCTGTGACATTCTCATCATCCCTGCTTAGCTTGCTGTCAGAAAAAGAAGCCTCTTTCTATAGTTAGCACAGGAAGGCGTTATCTAGCCAAACGAAGAGTGATCTCGGCTCTAATCTGCCGCCTCCGTCATCAGCGCCGTTGGGAGCAAAGGCCTTACTTCAGAGCTGTGCCTACAGGTGAAGGGTTGGGGGATTTATTCCTTTAGTTTGACTTGCTTTGGAATTTTTGACGCTTGTGGCATAGGAGGCGAGCGGAATCGGGAGTGTTTGTAAAAGCATTGGCCACCCAGAGTCACCAGAACTCCGCTGTGGTGCTCCTTGGGCTTCCCCTTTCACTCCTGTGCTGCTCCTTGAGAGGAGGACTTCCTAAAGGCCATGCTCTGTCTCTCACGTGGGTTCTAAAGCTGTTTATGCTGCTTTCGCTCCACTTTTCAAATGCATCGCTGATTTTCTGTAGCACTAACTGCTTTGGGCCACAGCTACCTCATTCCAGTGGGTCTCCTAGGCCTCTGATCTGCCCAGTTATTAGGCTGTTACCTTTCATCAGTCATCTTGAAAGTCAGCTAATATCTGCTTTTGCCAGCTGTTGAGACAATCTCATGGAGACAGTGACTAGGAAGAAGGGTAAATACATTGGGAGTAGAAAGTGGAGAGACTTCTGTACTGAACAGGCACAATTAGCAGTAACGTAGTAGGTAGTTTCAGAAGTGATGTTACTGAGGAGGCCAATCTTCACAGAGGAAATACAGTCCTATAACTACATTGATTTAGATATATCTAGGCTTAAGTGCCTTGCCCTAGTAGCATCATTGGTATGTGTCTGGTGGTGGTGGTGGTTGTCTTTTTTCTTCTCCTTTTTCTTCTCCTAATCTTACCGGCCGCCTCCAGGAGTACAGACCTGGTGTTTTCTCTCAGCTGGACCTGGGAAGAAAACAAGAGTTTGGATGGCATATGTTGCACAAGATAAATTGGTAAGGGGTTGCAAGTGTTCCCCCCCGCAAGATTGCTTTGAAAGTGTCTGCCATCTGGAGAACTCCAAGAAATGTCCTCTCTTTGGAAGGGACTAATCCAGACTACACTTCTGCAGGCTTTTCTGGGGGGCGTAGCGGGGAAGGAGTTTGCTTCTGGCTCACCCAAAATGGGTTACACTTGTTCTGCCGTGATGTGCCGAGATGGCTGGGCTGAGCTGTACCACTCCGTGTGGATTTCCCAGCTCAGTTGGCATTCGCCAGCAGTCTCTGAGCCCAACAGTTGGAGCCGTGTTCACAGATACCATACCCTCTGTTCTCCCCTGCTTGCTTTTCTAATTTTGCTTTCTTTTTAATGCTTACAACATTAGCAGTTGTACTGTGGGGAGGAGAGGGGTATATATGTGTATGCAAGCGTATGTATATATATAAACACACACAAAATTTTGACAGGGGCTGGTAACAGTGAAGCACAAGTGATGTAAACAATTCGGCATCCTTTTCTAAGACAACGTAAAATGTCAAAGATGAGTTAAAGACCAACCTAATGGGTTGTGGGTTTATTTTATATCTGCATTTTTCTCTAAAATGCTGTTTTCTCTCCACTGTGAGATTCCCATAAACTGAAGCTGTGTACAAAGCAGATTACGCTGCGGATAGCACAGCGAGGCTGTCAGCTGCAGAGGAGGTGCCCAGGGTATGAATATTTTGATTTAGGTTTTCATTCTTACTTGTCCTGTGTGTTGTTAGCAGCAGGGGTAAAACTTTCAGACTAAGTGTAACTTTTTAATTGCTGTTCTTTAAGGTTCACAAAATAGTCAATATAGCTGTTACTGCTAATTATCTCTGGTCAAGACCACTGTGCTAAGTAGTCTTCAAAGGTTTCCCTTAAACCAAAGGCTGTAAAATCTGGAAAGTTACAAATTAATGGGAAAGGCAGTGTGTTATGATTGTGGATTGTTTGACTGCTGGAGAGGGTACAGCAAAGGGCTACAAAGATGATTAAGGACCTAGAATATCTCTCTTATGAGGAAAGGCTGAGGGACTTGGGTCTTTTTAGTCTGGAGAAGAGAAGACTGAGGGGGGATCTGATCAATGCCTATAAATACTTAAAGGGTGGGTGTCAAGAGGATGGGGCCAGTCTTTTTTCAGTGGTGCCCAGTGACAGGACAAGAAGTAACAGGCACAAACTTGAACACAAGAAGTTCCATCTAAACATGAGGAGGAACTTCTTCACTTTGATGGTGGCAGAACCCTGGAAGAGGCTGCCCGGAGAGGTGGTGGAGTCTCCATCACTGGAGACATTCAAAACCCGCCTGGACACGTTCCTGTGCAACCTGCTCTGGGTGGACCTGCTTTGGCAGGGGGGTTGGACTAGATGATCTCCAGAGGTCCCTTCTAACCCTGTATCATTCTGTGAGTCTGTGATTCTGTGACTTTTTTATATATACCAGTGCATTTGTGTGTGATTTTTTTTTTTGTAAAGTAGTTGTAGCTAACGTGTCTCAACCTTGTGATTACTAATTCCCTTTGGTGAGGAGGTAGAGGGGACCTCAAAGAAACTGGAGGGGGAGGGCAGAGCAGTTGCTGATGCTTGGAGGTATGTTGTGCTGGGGGACAGTATGGAAGATGAGTGAGAAGCCCTAAGATGGGGGGGACATTGCTGGAAGAATTTCAGCCCACTTATGTATAATTTTTTTGAGGAGGAGAAAGAAGAGTGGGTAATAACCCTGGTGGTGGAGAAGAAACTTGAACTTAATGTGACAAAGCTGAGACCCAGCATAAGAGATTTTAGAAACTGGTGACACCACATAAAATGAGGCAAAGAAAACCAAGGCAAGTACTTGCTTTCAAACTAGAGGTGATTGAAGGAGACAGGGATAATGTTGATATAGAGGAGATTTCATCAGACTTGAGTTTCTAATCTCAGGTGTTCAACAGTCCTCTACCAAGTACCAAAACCTCCAGTGAGCTTTTAAAGACAACTGTTTGTTGTATGAATCTTCAAGGTTTATTTGGGTCAGGCTTTCAGCATTTTTCTCTCCATAAATATTTGATACTTTCACTCTCTCACATGAAAATCTACTGGTTACTTTTCGTTAACTAAAGGATTTTGTGCTGCGGCTGTGAGGAGAGTCAAATACTAAAAAGGTTGGCTCTATTGGAACTCTGACTTCAGACTAGATGTGGCCAAGGAAAGGCACTGTACGGGCCAAAGGATGTCAAAAATGGATTTCATTACATGATAGTAATTTGTTTAGTATAGGCTGGGGTGATATTTTCAGAAGGTTCAAGACCCTCTGGAATATTTTGCTCCCATCCTAGGAGTGCTAGAGATGAAGAAGTGACAGTGTTTGGGTACTACCTAGTGTGAAGGCCAGATGACAGTAGCCTGTAGACAGGAGTGTTTTAAGGTAAAGGCACATGAAGAGATGCTCAGGTACTGTGGTGACAGAGTTGTGCAGACACTTAAAAGCACAGAGAGATGCAGAAATTCCTAGGTCACAGGCTTGAAGGAATGGAGACAGAGAACGGTGGTATTAGCGTCTTTATAGAGACTATGCAAGATGGTGAATTCATTTTTTTTTTCCAAAAGGAAAGTGGTTTGGATCAGAACCAGAAGTTTTTGGTGCTAAGCTCTCATTTCTTCTCTTTTGTACCATGAGTGAAACATAGCAAGTCCCTTTTCGGTCCCAGTGAGTGTAAAAAATGCTGGCTTCAGACAGCGTTTTGCAGGTTTCTGTCACTTCTTAAAAAAGGAGGAAAGAAAATGTAAATGTATCAGTTCTCACTGTCTCTCTCTAGTGCTGCTTCCTTCCTTCTTTCTGGACGGAGAGAAGAAAGTGCCCAGCTGGGTATGTAGTTGATGTGAGTGAGAAAAGAAGTTATGGATCACCCAGTAACAGTCATGTGGAGCATTTCTGCTCTTGTCACCCCAGTTATTTCCTTGGGCGACCCATGGGGTACGCAGGGATTTCAGGACAGAGGATTGGAGAAACCCACCTTCTGGATGGGAGCTGCTCGGAATGATCAAGGTGGGGAGCGGTAGCCAGAGAGCTGCTCTGAAATCCTGCTGCTGTCTTGAGGCGAGACATCCGACATCAGGATTGCCAGGGAGACAGATAACCCCTGAGGCAAGCGCCTGAGGATTTGCCGCAGCTGGAGGACTGCGAGGGTAGAATTCTCCTTTTCAGAATCCAGGCAAGTCCTCTTCACAGGACATGACAAAATTTATTCATTTTAAGGTGGCACTGCCGAGTGCAGTGCCTGTGTGTGTCTCAGAGCATTCGGGGAGCGAGAGGTCTGAGTTCATTTCTTTTGTCAGCTTGGGGATAGCAGTCTGCATCTTCCAACTGTGCAAAGAGTTGTCCTTGTTGCCAGGCTGCGATGAGAAAGGGCATCGTATTTGCCTGCTGCTCAGAGCTGAACCCCTTTTACAGCAGAGACCAGAAGCTTCTCGAGACAAGCAGAAGAGCAAGATGGACAGCAGCTCTGACGAAAAAGACCTGGGAGTCCTGGTGGACAACAGGATGACCATGAGACAACAATGTGCCCTTGTGACCAAGAAGGCCGATGGCATCCTGGGGTGCATCAGGAAGATCGTGGCCAGCAGTGGAGGGAGGTCATCCTCTCCCTCTACTCTGCTCTGGTGAGGCCCCATCTGGAGTACTGTGTCCAGTTCTGGGCTCCCCAGTTCAAGAAGGACAGTGAACTGCTGGAGAGGGTACAGCAAAGGGCTATGAAGGTGATTAGGGGCCTAGAACATCTCTCTTATGAGGAAAGGCTGAGGGACTTGGGTCTTTTTAGTCTGGAGAAGAGAAGACTGAGGGGGCATCTGATCAACACCTATAAATACTTAAAGGGTGGGTTTCAGGAGGATGGGGCCAGTCTTTTTTCAGTGATGCCCAGGGATAGGACAAGAGGAAATGGGCACAAACTTGAACACAAGAAGTTCCACCTAAACATGAGGAGGAACTTCTTTCCTTTGAGGGTGGCAGAGCCCTGGAAGAGGCTGCCCGGAGAGGTGGTGGAGTCTGCTTCTCTGGAGACATTCAAACCCCGCCTGGACACGTTCCTGTGCGACCTGCTCTGGGTGGACCTGCTTTGGCAGGGGGGTTGGACAAGATGATCTCTAGAGGTCCCTTCCAACCCCGTATCATTCTGTGATTCTGTGAAGCGAGGGGGAGCCTGCCGTGCTATAGTCTGGTGGTTAAAACGCACAGGCAGGGCTGAGAGTTGTAGGTTCCAGCTCCTGCATCCTCAAACTCTGTGTACATTTTACAGTCAACAGACCATAGATAATAACCTGAAATAATTCCCAGCCATGACTGCATTTTGTAACTGTTCCATGTTGGCTGAATTACCATTATCAGGCTCTTTCACAGCATGTAAGCCCTTAGGTTTTGGATTCCAGTGTTGTTAAGGGTGGCATTTGACATCTGACTGCTCAGGCTGGAGTCCTTTGATGGTGTGCAGAAGTAGGCTGTGACAGGAACAGTCAGGTCAGGTGGGCAGACACTGTGGCCCAGAGTTAGATGATGGAAATTGGAGGTTCTTTGAACAGCAGTCTCCCGAGGCACGAGACTTAGCTGTAACCCAGGGGGAGGAGAATTAACTACCCAAGCATCTGCTTAGAAAGGCAGTCAGAAGCAGAGAGTGTCCAGCGTGCTCTTCGAATGAGTTAGTGAGCAGTGTTTTTCACAGAGGAGGTGAAGGGTTTGATTATGGGAGGCAATTTGGGTGAATGGCTATGAATTGATGGTGTTTATAAGGAACGGGAGGGAGCACGGTAAAATAAAACCAGTAGCCTTCATAAAAAGGTAAGAGTTCATTTCCTTGGCGAAGCTCTACAAAGGGCTCAAATGCAAACTCTCCCACCTCGCAAAGACAGGGAACGTGAATTGCAAGCTCTTCATTGACCTCGGATGCAAGAGGGAACCAAACAAAAAGTGGGAACTGGGTCAAATGACTAAAGACAAGTGTACGTGAATGTAGCACAGGGATGTAGGTACAGAATTAGAAAGGTCAAGGCACAAAATGAGATGCAAGTAGCAAGAGAAATTGAGAGCTACAGTAAATAATTTTTAGGATGTCAAAGTCTTTGCTTCACTTTCCCAAAAGGAACTAACATGGTAGCTGACTTGGTATAAAATGCTTCTTGACTAAAAATAATGTAACTGTGTCATCCTTAAGTGAAAGTTGATACTGTGGACTCTTCTTCGTGTCACTTGGCATCTATCCCACACCAGAATCTTGAGTCTTCTACTCGTATTTTGGCCTGACTAGTGCTAACCGTGGTTATTTGCAATGCTGTCTCTGCCTGCTTTACATTTTTCATATCTGACGTGCAGTGTGCCTCCCAGAGGATGTCTTTTAATCTCATCTTTCTTCACCCTCAAGCCGTGTAGGCTTTTCTCCAGTCAGTGCACAAAGAACCTACTGAGCTGCACCTTCCCCCAGCATCAATAGGATTTGCCAACATAAATCTCTCATCTATCAGTGGATTAACGTGTTTAAAATGCAACTCACTGAGTGGATTAAGGAGCTCAGGCATGGGTAATAAGATACAGTACCTTTCACTGCAGTAATGCCAGTTCAGATCAATCCAGGATGTTGGTGACTGGGAGTTACCATTTGAGGTGCATCAACTGAGTACGGTTATGAACTGGTATCATGAATTTCTCTCTTGGCAGGATGGGGAGCTAGTGAAGGGAGGGAGCTGTGCAAGCAGTGTCTTCCCATTTCAGGGAATAGAAAGATATGCATCCAGATTTAACTTGGATGGATTTTAAGGTGCTTGATAGAAATAAATTTTTACATATACCTGTCACAGTACTCAGCAGAACCAACAGTTTGGTCTTTAAAAGTATATAGGTGCTATTAAAGAACGAATGTGTTTGGACCCCCTTGAGAAGGGAGCCACTTGGAAAAATGAGTCACAGTGTTTTTCCAAACCTTGAAGTGATGGGTACGTGATTTTTTTTTTTTCCCCTCTGAATTTTTGAAACCATTTGTCAGAGAAAATAAGCTTCAGCCTTGGTTAAAATGAAACAATCATGTGGCAAAACAGTTTAGCAGTTCAAGTAAGGGCCAGAGAAACTGTGACCCATATTGAAAGGTCAGGCATGCCATTCTCTGCCTTTGTTCTTTTTTTTTTTTAGTTCAGTCATTCTTTTACTTCTTCCTGGAAGTAGTTGGTAACGCAGAGTTCGGTGATGTGTAGTGTCCTAAAATAGACTTCTGCATTTGGAAAATACATCTGTTAAGTAGAGCAATTAGTGATTATGTATTGGGTTATTTCAAAGATAATTTTTCTGTAAGGCTATCACCAAGGTTATAATTGTTCTTGCCTCATTTTAGAATCACAGAATCATAGAATGGTTAGAGTTGGAAGGGACCTTAAAGATCATGGAGTTCCAGCCCCTCTGCCATGGGCAGGGACACCTCCCACCAGACCAGAGTGCTCAAAGCCCCATCCAGCCTGGGTTGGTTCCCTTCTTTCAGAAAACATTAGTAAGCAAAATTTATAGCAGAAACTAGGACTCACTCATAACCTAGTATAGTGAAATGGAGACTACATAGCATCATGATAGTTATGAGCAAAAGAGAATCTCAGTCTCTTTCCTGTGCTAGTAATTAACTCTCCTGCTTCAGCTGAAGTCCTGTTTCACATGATAGTTTTCTCATCTGTGTATGTTATTATAATAGAAGTAATACTTAGGATTTTCAGACAAAAGATGATGAGTAAATTATCATAATTACCAGATTTCTTGGCTGCCTAATACTAGGTTCAGGGATGTAAGTACATATGTGAATGGAAATGGACTTCCGTGCAGCAGTACGGAATACGCACATGAACAGCTGGCATAGCAGGAGGTAATTGCGTGTTTAAGTGTTTGCATGGGTCCATGAATTTCGTAGCTGGCCTCATGGTAGCTGTGTGAATGCTTTTTGTTCCATGAAACTTCCACACACTCATGTAGATTTAGTTCTTTCATTTCTATTATGGAAATAAGCTATGGGGAATAAGGATTTGGTGTTCAGGGATGGGTATTTTAAAAAGGATCATCCTTGACCATGTGGAGAATGCAAGAGGAGAAACACAGTGTACACCGAGCAGCCCTGACAGCTGGTGGGAGGGTTTAATGAGTGAGGGACCAAGGATCCTGCATGTCCAAGGTAGCACAGCAGCCCCATCCAAACTAATGCTGTCGAGTCCAGGATTCGAGCTGTAAGGACTATACAGCTATCTTGAGAGCCAAGAGGGTCTCTTCTAGGACTGGAACTGTCTGGAAGAGTGTGCTTCATGTGTTCTTGCTTATGGCTGCCACCAGTTGCTAGTTTTCAGATAATTGGTCTGAGATAGTTATCTGTTGAACACTGTTATCAAATTTGAATGACCTTTGCTGGAAAGTAAATGCAAGTTTTCTGCCCAGCACTTGCCTTTTTAAGGGTTGAAAGCCAGTGCTTTAGGTGTCTGTGAAGAAGCTAAAGGCTCTGTGAGAACATCTCTGAATCAAGGTTTAAAGAAATAATCTGGTAAAAGTAGTAGTTATGTCTTACTCAAAAGCCATCAATATCTCTCCTTTTCTACAGTGGAGGTTGCTGTTTTAAATTGCCTGTAACCTCACTGACTTTTTCTTTCTCCTCATCCCCTTTTCTTCTGCTCATCATTATTGTGTCCCCATTGTAAGCCCAAATGCCTCTGTCTCTGAGAGCATCTCTTGGTAATATAACGGTTGCATAGTGTCAGATTAGTTGTGTTGGGTCAAGTCATTTGCTTGGTATTGCTCATGAAGCCGGCAAAATTAGTGTGAATTTACTCTTGTTACGCCTCTTGCTATTTTATGTTATGCAGATGGATTGGAACTACTGGAAAGAGTCCAGCGAAGGGCAACAAAGATGATTAAGGGATTGGAGCATCTCCCTTATGAGGAAAGACTAAGAGAGCTGGGACTCTTTAGTCTGGAGAAGAGAAGGCTGAGGGGAGACCTTATTAACGCCTATAAGTATCTCAAGGGTGGGTTGAAGGAGGAGGGAGCCAGACTCTTTTCAGTGGTTCCCAGTGACAGGACAAGGGGCAATGGGCACAAGTTGGAACATAGGAGGTTCCACTCGAATATGAGGAAGAATTTCTTCACGGTGAGGGTGCCAGAGCCCTGGAACAGGCTGCCCAGGGAGGTTGTGGAGTCCCCTTCTTTGGAGATTTTCAAGACCCGCCTGGATGCAGTCCTGAGTAGCATTCTCTAAGCAATCCTGCTTCAGCAGGGGAGTTGGACTAGATGATCTATATGGTCCCTTCCAACTCTAAAAAAATTCAGTGAAATTCAGTGAAATTCAGATGTAGATCAGGCAAAGTGAAAGGAATGGGAGTTTTGGGTGTCTCTTATTCCTTCTACCTTGTTCTTGTTGACTCTTCTTGAGTTCTTGAACTTGTGTTCCTCTCCAGAAAATGCAGCAGAGATAAGTTAAAATGGATAATGTTTTTCTTGCCTTTGTGGTTATGGTTGTCTTGCACCTTCTTTTTTCTGCTTCATTCCATTTTGTTCTTCCTTCATCTCCACAAAGGAAAGCCTTCCCTAAGCTCCAGAAATGTGTGATGGGCTGTTGCAGCGCTGGGTCGCTGAATTCTGAGGCTGAGGAACCGCTGCCATAAAATACTGAAGGCCAATGTTACAGTGACAATGGCTTTGCCACAGGTTATTTAATTTCATTCTGAGTGATGGCTGACAATGCTCCAGGTTGGGTATGGCTTCTGGCCAGTTTTGCCTTCCTCTTTGTGTGGCAAAGTAAAATGATTCAGCTGGATGCAGTCAGTAGTTGTCTTGAGGCATGGGTTTGCCAAGTATTAACGAGGGCTAGTTAATAAAGAGTGTCTGAGGGCCAGACTGATAATGATGTGAAAGTGTGAAAAGATGCGGAAAATAAAACTATTATTTGGCATGTATAAGTATCCTTAGGCAGCTAAGTGCCTGTGCAGATTTATTCCCCTTCCACTGAATTTGTTGTTAGTGTTAATCAGCGGAGGTCGATGTCTTCCTTGCCTGAGTTAACAACAGGACTTTTTTTATAGCATTCTGTACTGCTGCCGAGGAGGCAGTGACAAAAATCTTCTAGTTATGTGGCGGTGTATTGCACATATTTGGGCTGGTTGTAATAACCCTGTTAGAACAACGGTTCATCGTCTTGATAATTAACAGAATCCACTTGGTCTGATACAGGTATTTTTTAACTTGAAGACAAGGAAGACATGAACAGCACCTGCTAATGAACAGTTGTTTCAGAATTCTCATTATTCAAAATTAGGTTGTTATTTTGCTATGCGGTAAAAGGTAATGGGGGTTGTATGTTTTCTTTTTCATCAGTAAGAGAGCTGCGTCTCTTCCAGGGGTATGCTGTTGATGTGCCAAACAAATGGCACGGTGGGTTTGTTCTTTCTCTCGTTCTCTCAAGAGAGGATACAGCATTTTGTTCTGGTGGATGTAGGAATGGGTGTGCACCCTGTGCTCATCGGTGCTGGCAACGGCAAGAGCAAAGCGCATTTTGCTCTTGAAGTGAAAAGTGGTGACGTCTGCGGGAGGTGGTGTTTCAGGGGGGATTCTTGTGGTGAGGCACTGGAACAGGTTGCCCAGAGAAGCTGTGGATGCCCCATCCCTGGAGGTGTTCAAGGCCAGGCTGGATGGGGCTTTGAGCAACCTGATCTAGTGGGAGGTGTCCCTGCCCGTGGCAGGGGGGTTGGAACTCGGTGATCTTTAAGGTCCCTTCCAACTCTATAACCATTGATATCTGAAGGTCAATGCTTTCTCTTTAAAAATCATCTTTGTAAATATTTTGACATTTGCAAATCTTTGTTTTATTGTTTCTTCATTGAACACCCCCACCAAAAATGTTTTCTAAATCAAGACTCCTAGTTTTTATTTTTCATTTTTCATGTTGGTTTTTGAGTTTTATGGGGTTTTGGGGGTTTTGTTTGTTTGTTTTGTTTTTATTTTTTTTTAATCCTTTCCTTTGTTTTCTACCTTCCCCTGCTTCCGAAGACTTGACAGTGACTCCCTCGTGCTTCCCAGTTCTCAGTTCTATCTTGATTAACTTTGAGTCGGGTTGGGAAAACATATTTTATTCTTCTTCCCTTCCTATTCTGTTGCAGATTTTGACTTGAACTATTTTTGGCATTGGAGCAAGTTTACGGACTACGTGCAGTGTGTCCTGACCTTCACTTGTGTGACCGGTTACATCACTTACCTCTGGCTTGACTCATCTCTCTTTGTGGAGACGCTGGGCTTCCTTGCAGTGTTCACTGAGGCTATGCTAGGCGTTCCCCAGCTCTACCGGAACTACCAGAATAGGTCGACAGAAGGAATGAGGTATGGTGTTTGTCTTGCATAAAACAAGTAAGCGAGTGTGCGTGTCTGTAGGCGAATCTTTGTGTAGTGTGGAAATACTTTTCCAGGCAGGGCAATGTCATCTTTCTGAATTTCACTCGAAAATACAGCAGCCGTCAGAGTAGAGTCTCAATCAGCTGGAGCAGCACTGCTGGAGGCGGTGGAAGCTGTTACACCTCTGACGTCTGATCCATTGTCCAAGTCCAACTGGATAGTTCTGAGGTGAAACACATTTTAGTAAAATAAACATGTAAAACTACTGCTGTTGCCATTAGCAACATACTGTAGTTCAACTCCAGCTGTGCTACACTGGTAATTAGAAATGGACTAAAGAGATCTTGTGTATCAAAATAAAGAGGAAGAAGATATTTTGAGCCTGCAGTGGGTAACTGTCAGTGTAACTCGCGTATTAGCTCATCACTTTTTCTCACATATCTACTCATCACTTGTTTGTAATTCATTATTATGTATGTAGCAAATGACATCAGTATGTGTTTTTGTGTAAAAGTTTGTAACATTAAAAAAAGCTCAAAGGAGATGTTTACAGTCGTGACTGGGAAACCCTCTGTAAACAAGTGAGGGACAGAAATAATCTTGTGCCCACTGTTGGGGTGTTAAACTAGATTATCTTTTCATACTGCTTACTGGATATCTCAGTGATAACACTAAGATTTCCAAATTGCAAAGGCAACTCATAAAGCTTTTTAAGAGAGAAAACGTCTCCTGTGGTGCAGTCAGTGCACTGGTCTATAGAAACAGTACAGCAGCAAATGAACTTCATAGAGTGCTGTGATCATTTGTGACACTGTCTTCTTTTTCATTGTTTTGAAATGACTTCTCTTTCCTCACTTTTAAACTCGCTGGGATACTTTTTATTTCGGTCAAAACAAATAACCGCTCCCCAACATCCCCAAACCAAGCGATTCTGTCCTTTGCCTGTTGACATTGTTCCCTTTACTTGTTTGGCTGGGAGACACTTAACGCTAGCTACTTTAAGTTCTTTTCTAGCCTGAAATGTTGATGAGGGAATATTCAGAAATTTGCTTTGATGCTTAAGGCATTTTCTGATTGGGAACCCCTTTGGTACAGGGTGAGTCAGAATCTGCTTCCAAAATATTGGGCTATTTTTCATGCACTCACTGCCTTTGACAATTCTGTACCTGTGATATCCAAAAGGCAATTTACCTTCTGGACCTTCTTTCTGCTCTGGTTTGACTTTTCCCTTTAGGTTTTTTTATCTGTGAATCATAATGCCATAATGCCATATTATGATAGCTGCTGCCAAATAATGTTTTGCTTTTCTTTAGCGCCTCTCTGGGAACCTGAGTTTCAGTCCAATTTCCTGTATAAGCTATTTAGCAAAAGGAAAAAGCCAAAACCCTTTGTGCTTCACAACAACAGTTTCTTTGTAAAGCATTAAGTACAGAATTGCAGAATTCTCATCTAAAATTGCTTGGCAAGAGAGTGCTGTGTTGAGACAAGAGAAAATAGCATAAAAGCTCTTGTTCCCTTGCCATCAAACAGAACAAGGTCCAGCGATAGCCGCCCTCCCTATTGGCTGGGCCCAGAGGTTTTCCAGAATGCATTCCCCTCTCTGGTTCTACTCTTGAAGCACTGCTTTGTATGGCATTGCACGTTGATGGCTCTGGGGACTGATGATACAAAGCACAGCTTATGCTGCTTTACTGCAGTTAGTGCTCTTTCTTTTTTTTCAGGTTATATTGCAGTTTTATATATGTTGCAGGTACTACGTATAGTTTCTAGCACCATGCAATCCTGAGTTGAATTGCAGGTCTCTAAGGATTACTGGGCTATTCCTATGGTGAGAGTGACTTCCACTAGTGTATTACCTTCTGTTGAAGGAGCTGTTGGAAATATTTCCTCTGAACTTCCCTTCCTGTGCCTGCTTCTCTGTCTAAAAGCACGTCAGAGAAGAGACCCCAGTGAGGTGCTGGAGTGGGTCCAGAGAAGGGCAACGAAGCTGGTGAGGGGTCTGGAGAACAAGTCTTATGAGGAGAGACTGAGGGAGCTGGGGTTGTTCAGCCTGAAGAAAAGGAGACTGAGGGGAGACCTTCTCGCTCTCTACAACTCCCTGAAAGGAGGGTGTAGCCGGGGGGGTCGGTCTCTTCTCCCAAGTCCCAGGTGATAGGACAAGAGGAAATGGCCTCAAGTTGCACCAGGGGAGGTTCAGATTGGATATTAGGAAAAATTTCTACACTGAAAGGGTTAAGCCTTGGAATGGGCTCCCCAGGGAAGTGGTCGAGGCACCATCCCTGGAGGTGTTGAAAAGATGGGTTGACGTAGACCTTAGTGACATGGTTTAGTGATGGTTTTTTATCAGAGTTAGGTTGATGATTGGACTAGATGATCTTAAAGTAGTTCCCTTCCAACCTAGACAATTCTGTGGTTCTATGAAGGGAGCATGTAACAGTCCAGCCAGGCTACTCATAGGACTAAGTTTATGACTTGTGTGGGTATTTACCAGATGGGGGCTGGTTGATGCCCACTGCTCTGTGCAGTTATTTACTGCTCAGTGCAGAAATAACACACATGGGGATGGTTACGCTGTCAGAAGCAGTTGAACCGGTGATCCTCTGCCCATCAGCTGGTCCATAATGGCTGGCTGCCAGATGTGCTTTTAGCAAGTCTCAGTGGCAAAGTGAAATAGAAGAGTTTCAAGTGTCTTTGTGGCTTTAAGCTTAATGGAGAGAGCAATGAGAATGAAGCTGCTCTGTTTAGGGACCTTTTGGACAATTATCACATCCTGTGTTGGAGGCGGTAATTTCTTAAGCCACAGGAGTTCTGTCACCTGTGGTGCATGAGTGGGGCCCATGTCCCCTGTAAACGTCACAGCCTTTACTACTGCCAGAGAAGGGGCTGTTTGGAGGTGTAAGGTCCCATCCAGTTTCTCACAGGAGGTCCTCATGGGTTGGCTGAGAAAAGCAGCAACCTGCATCTGTCTCTGAATTGGGGCAGAATGGGACACAGCAGCTGATATGTTAAGTCTATTTCTACTTTAGCAAATAATCCCTTTCCTAAATGTGAACTGGCAAAATAGAAACAGGGAATAAGATGTGGCCACATCTGATCAGGGTATCCTGCCAGACTCCTCAAACATTGTGTTGTTTCTGAAAAAGGCAGCGACCAAATAACTCCACAGCACCCACCCACCCATCCCACCACCTTTCTGTTTAAATCACCCCTTTCTGTTTAAATGAGAAGTTGAGGATACCTCATGCTTGAGGTGGCAGTCATTTCCTGACAAATCTGGAGACCACTGGCCATGAGAGAAGTAAATGGGACAAGTGGCTGTGGTGCCAGGCAGGATACCCTTTGGGTGTCTGTTGTGAAAAGGGTCCCATCATCTTGCTTCTGTATTTCAATCCGTTACTGCCTGAAAAGTCCCCTACTGACAATGTGCTCAGTGTCTGAGGTAAACCTCCAGGGGACATCTGCAGCTGAGTCATTGTCACAGGGCATGGCTGGAGTGAAGGAACCATAGTTACGTGCATTGTAGTAGTCCCGAGAATGAGTCTTTCCAGTTCTTTGATATCTCTATTCTGCTGGGTAGGGCTCCTCACTTCTTATTTTTATTTATGTCATCATTTCTCCCTACTTCTCTCATTTTCCTTCTTTTTGTAGCAATATCGCTACTAGGTCCTGTTGTTTCTTCCTTGGTTCTCAGAGAGCAGAGACCAAAGGAGAAGTTGAAAAGAATCGGAAACAAGAAAAGCAAGAAGGAGCTGCATGCTGAGTGGCAGCTTTTATGTAGGGAAGATAGTGTAGTATGTCCTGGTGGGCTGATGATTGAAGGGTGGAAATTTGCCCATGATTAAGTAAACAGAACGGTTTCTTTTCAGTCAGCACTTGGAGTTCAGAGCCGCTGGATGGCAGAACCTCCCCAGGTCCAAGAAAGAGGTCTGGCAGCAGGACTAAGCTGGGCTGCGTATCTTGAAGTCTCAGAAGCCGCAGTCCAGGTGATACCCAAATGTGCCCATCAATGGTCAGCTTGGAAGCATGTGGGCCCAATAAGCAAGGTCCTCTTGCAGCGGTTGTCGAACTCCTGGTGTGCACTGTTGTCTCTTCCCTGGCTCCACACTGGGGACAGAACCAGGGAAGGGCTGTGTCATCCCTCTGCCAGCTGTTTCCCAGGTCTCTCTTCCAGCCCGTGGCCAGTTTGCAGTCTGCTTGGAAGGTGCGTCCTTTCTGCACACCTCCGACTGTCACGTTTGGCTGACATCGGGTCAAAGGCTCAAAATTTTGCCCCCCAGAGATGGCCGGCACAATCAGTTACTCTGCTAACGTGTGGAAATGAGCCTGTCTTGAGAAATCTGGCCTGGAAAGGCTGAATGAGGAAAATCTCAGTATTGCATTCAATCAGATTATTGTGTGACGAAATAAAGAAAATATTAATTTGGTCCCTCCTGTGGCAGTACGGGGTTGCTCACTGTGATTATCCTGTTTTACAAACCCCGAGTCGCTGAAGGAGAATCAGTTGGCATTTATTGTCTCAGAAGCTGCGGGAGCCAAGAGTGCTTTTCCATTCAGAAGTGTTTTATGAGGTGCGCTGCAGCCGTGAGCTAGTTACGAGCAGGCGTTTATTTGAGATGTATCCAGTGAACTAAGTGTAGTGTAAAGAGGTTTGAAAGAAAGAAATTATATTAAATGTATATCCTGGTATATTATTTCCTCTTTTCCCCTATAGATAGTACTAAACAGAGGGAGATAAAATTTTGTTGTGGGGTGCTTTTATTTAGTGCTGCTCGGTAGCTTTTTCCTTTATGACACATGCAGCTCTTTATATAATTTTTTAAGAGTAGCTTTTGACTTGGGAGGATAGTGTTTGTCCCAGAGACAAATCCTGGCTTTATTCAAACTCTGTGAAGATTAATGCCAGCTGCTAGATTTTTCTGCCTGTATTGGATTAGCCAGGTGCTGTGATGAGAGTCCTCAACACAGGAAGGACATGGAGCTGTTGGAACGGGTCCAGTGGAGGGCCATGAAAATGATGAGAGGCTGGAGCACCTCTGCTGTGAAGACAGGCTAAAAGAGCTGGGGTTGTTCAGCCTGGAGAAGAGAAGGTACCTGGGGAGACCTTATAACGGCCTTCCAGTACCTGAAGGGGGCTACAGGAGAGAGGGGGAGGGACTCTTTATCAAGGAGTGGTGTGATAGGACGAGGGATAATGGTTTTAAATTGAAAGACGGGAGATTTAGCTTAGACAGTAGATAGAAATTCTTTCCTGTGAGGGTGGTGAGACAGTGGAACAGGTTGCCCAGAGAAGCTGTGGATGCCCCATCCCTGGAGGTGTTCAAGGCCAGGCTGGATGGGGCTTTGAGCAACCTGGTCTGGTGGGAGGTGTCCCTGCCCATGGCAGCGGGGTTGGAACTAGATGATCCTTAAGGTCCCTTCCAACTTTATCCATTCTATAATTCTATGAGCAGATGCAGAAGGCTTTATTCAGGACTGGATAACCAATGTCTGGCCACCTCCTCCAGCAAGATATCAGATTTAAGGAGATTGGGGAGGCGCTCTAAAAATGCTACTGCAGTGGTTTCTTGGGATTTTTTAGCCAGAGGGAATTTTTGAATAGTGAATAGGTAGAACAGCTCCAGTGAGTTACTTCCTTTGGAGTTCTGTTGTTTAAAAGAAAACAAAACCCTAAGCTAGAGAAAAGTAGCAAGAGTGCTGGATGTTTCTGCTCAGGCACTAATTGTGCATTAGCTTCTTAACAGAATACTTCTAGTTCCATTGAAAAAAGATGTTAGATGCAGTCGACAACTGTTACAGCAACTTTGTTACACATCCGTGCTTCTTTGGGCAGGTTCAGTAAAGGAGAAAGAGAAATTAACTGGAAAAGGACTTAAAAAGTGCTAAAAAGAAGGAAAGTTAAAAGAGGATGATGCAGACAATGGCAGTATTGATTTTGTGGGTTTTTTTTCCCAGCTCCTGTTCCTCACTGACAGAAACTGCATGGATAAGAGCAAAATCAAAAGGAATAGGAGTAGGGATAAGGGTTGCCTACATGTGAGATAACCTTTTCTGAGTATGCCATATAGATAAAGCAGACACTGGCCAGTACAGTGGTGACCTGAGTTAGTGGTGCATTGTGTCTGGTCTGGGACTAACCCCAAGGAAACTGCTGAAGAGAGAGAACTGTTTCTCTCAGGCTTTGGAATTGTAGCCTCCAGTTGCTGATATAACCATATCTACTCTCATTCTTAATATAGTAGCTGCTTTATATATGAAACAGTCAAAAAGAGAAGGTGGAAGAGGGGTAGAGGGATACGGTAAGTGAGGGCCATTTAGTTTTTTTTTTTTCTTTAAAAAGGCAGAATGGCTTTGTGGGTTCAAATCATCTGACCCAACTGAGAAGCATTGTATAGACAATCATAAGGGACTAAGCTATAAAAGAGGAAGTGGTTTTCAAGAGACTAATTAGGAATTAAAAGGTAAATGAAGAAATGGTAAACGGAGAAATGGCAAATGGAGAAATCAAGGTCTTAAGTGTGAGCCAAAAATACATTGGGTAAATGCAAAATTATTAGCACTACTTAAAAGTAGTTTGTACTTATAGGCCATTTCCTAGTTTCACTGCCTTTCCTATTGCACTAAGTTAATGAAAACTGTCAGTGTGCTTACAAATTGCCTATTTTAAACTATTTTCTGTAGTTCTGTGATTGTACACATTTGTCTTCCTAAATGCTCTTTCTTTCTACTCAGATCTTTAGTTTTCTTCGTGGGTCTGCAAAAGTCGTTGTCATTGCTTCTGTAGCTTCAGCCAGCATTCATACAGTTTTTCTGGGGAAGTTTTACTTGTTTCATTGTTCTGCTTTGGTGACAATTCTTCTTTCACTACTGTGGTCACTGATCAGCTGGTTACTGTTGTTCTTTATGGTGGCCTTTATATAAAACAGTCTGGGGTTTCTCTTTTTTGGACTTCGCATACCCATCCAGGTTTGCAGGAGTTTGGGGAGCAGTCAGTAAACAATACTCATGACTGGAGGGACCAGGTTTTGATACAACTGTAAGGCTTACCACTTACAGCTTCTCTTCTTCCTTAAAGAGGGAAAAACTTCTTTATGGTGAGGGTGACAGAGCCCTGGAACAGGCTGCCCAGGGAGGTCGTGGAGTCCCCTTCTCTGGAGATCTTCAAGACCTGCCTGGATGCAGTCCTGAGTAATGTGCTCTGGGCAACCCTGCTTTAGCAGGGGAGTTGGACTGGATGATCTCTAGAGGTCCCTTCCAACTCTGGCAATTCCGTGATTCTCTGTTCCCCTTTTCATTTGTGGTTCTAATAGATACAGGAACATCAGATTCCCTTCCTGATTCTGGCTGTTTTAAAGTTAAGAGGTTGAAGAAAGCGGTCTCTATTCCTCAGCAGACTTCTAGTTTCTTCTCCCGTTGAAGTGTTACTACATCAGGAAGGTAAACAGGCTTGGTCTCTCTTTAGTGCACTCAGGATGAGGGCAGAATCCGGCCAGCGTGTGAGCAGCTGGATCAAAACCATTTTGTTCTGATCCCAGGAAGCAAGCAGAGTCTCTCCTCTTCTCCTCCCCCTCTTCCCAGTTACAGCAGACCTGTGATCACTGCTCCAGGTTCAAGGACCTGCGCTTTCTGCTCGACTCTCTGTGGACACGTGGCCTGCGGGTTGCTGTGCTGGGGTCAGCACTTCATTCACCTCCCTGCTTGCCTGCTGTGTCTTCCCAGAGCCATTCTCTCAAGGCCTGCAGCAGCACAATACGAGGCTTCAAAGACAGCTCTTTGCACCCTGTGCGTTCAACACATATGAGAATTTCAGGAACTGAAAGAAGAGGCAGGTGGAAAAAGCCAGGAGGGAGTGGGAGACCTTCCTTCCCTCACCCTCCCAGCGCTTCTGACGGTGTGAGCAGCAGTATCCACTTCCCTTAGGCATCATCCAGATTGTAGCACAGTGTGGACTGCTAAAGCTCTTGCACATATTCAACCTCTTTCTCTTTTGTCTTCCCCTGGCACCTCATGCCGTCAGTTCAAAAAGTAAATTGAAAGCACATAACTTCAAACCGAAAGCATTCATCTTTTACAAACAGTGCAAGGCTTTCTTACAGTAATAGGAATAAAGCACTGCTAGCGTGTCTGATCAGAGCTCTCTTCAGTTGGTGCTTTTCTCAGTGCCCTGAAAATTTGTAATACAAGAGAAAATTTATTGTACTTCTGTTATGAAAACGTTTTATTAAGTTTAGGCACTCCGTTTGCTCTTGGCAAGGAAGTGTCATGCAAGGTACTTTGCATAATTAAGGTCAGGTCTTGCCAAGTCACAAAAGGTCAGAGTTGAGCTTATCATGAAAGCACTTGAGAGATGAAAGTTTTCTAAAAATGTATTTTTCCTCTGTTACCTAACAAATTTAGGAGCAGAAGGGCCTTGATTCTTGAACTTCCAGCACCTGTATTGTTTTGCCAGAGGTCGCTGCAGCCAGTTGTGTAAGTGGGATAAGTTATCTACTTGTGTGATTGCAGAATTGTCTCCCTCAGTGCAGTAGGGCTGAGTGGGATTAGAAATACGAAATGGAAGTAAAATGAGGTTTGGGTTTGGAGAAATGTCGATTGAGATGCAAGGACGCAAATATCCATAGTGGTAATACTGACTGTGATGAAGATCTATAAAGTGAGCAGAGGGGTGAGTAATTTAAGTGGTTAATAGATGAGCTAGAACAGCAGGAAAAAGAGGTTGGTGAAACTTAGGTCGGGAAGTGACTTTGCAGGGTGGTCCCAAAAAAGGAGAGATTTTCTGTTACAGGTTGACCTGTAATGGTATGTTTGGTTCTCTGCTCCTCAGACAAGGAGGGACAAGAAAACAGAAGAAGAGTGGGAAGTGCAGTGACTAACATGTTGAATGGTCTGCCTGAAAACTGAGAAAGGGGAGGAAGTGCTTGTAGCATTCTTTAGCGGGATGTAGAAAGAAACAAAAGTTGGTGTCAGAAAAAGCTGTTTCAACAAGGCTCAAAGGTAGAGTTTTAGTTTGTTCCAGGGAGGATGGCTGGGAATGACATATGTCCATGTAAGGGGATGGAATTATATGCCAAGGTAGATGTCCTGCCATTGTCAGGTGAGCTTTCAGGGTAGTGGTGGAAGCCCTGTCCCTTCAGATACTAAGTCTTGTATTAGAGAATTTCCTAAACCAGGATTCATAGTGTACAAAGGGGCAGATGGCAAGAGTTTGGGAATGAAGGCAGGCTGGGGAACGTCTGTCCATTTTGAACTGCAAAGACCCTAGTTTTACTGACGTTTTAAGATTTGTGTCATGCTGCTGTGTGCGGGATGTGATTGTGACGCTTTTATTTCCTCCCCACAGCAGTCAGTCGTTCACAGCAGGGCTTTGAAGCACCGCTCTGCAACCACTGTGGGTCAGTGGAAAGCATTGGTTTGTGGTGACACCTTCTGACAAAGCCCAGCCTTCCCATTGAGCAATCACTCTTATTTTACTTTACTAGCTGAAGGATGTGATTAATTTGTGAAAAGTAACTACTGTAGTATCATTAGGGTTTGGCCTCGGGGGCACTGGCTTTGGAGGCAACCACTTGAACGCCAGCAAGGTAAGCACTAGAGCTAGCACTGTTACCTTGTGTATGTTGACCAAAGTGATAATTACAGTTATTGAGTTGGAATACTAAAGGCACGCTCAGGCTATCTAGTGGTTACCCTATGAAGATGTGGCAAGATGAGTGGTTCAGCTAGCGGTGCCAAGCGGCCGGAGAGTAGATGGGCAGCATGAGAGCACCTGGAGCAGCGTTAGCCAGCAGCTGTGCCTACAGCTCCATCCTACAGCCTTAAGCGGGATGTGAGAGACAGGGAAAGGGGGACAGATACTCAAGAACAACTTCAATGAGTGAGATGCTGAAGGGTGGTGATTTGGTGCCCCAGCACCTTGAGAAAAGCCGCCCCCTGTCATGGCAGCAGGTATCGAAGCTTCCAAACCCACCAGCAGCAGAGTAGAGCCCGTCTCATATGTGTTTGTACCACACGTCTGAGCAGATCTGAGCTTTGCAGTCTGGCCAGCATCCATTTGTGTGGCCTGGCCGGAAAGGCACTGGTGTGAATTGTGGTTCAAGTCTTTCCAGATCCACAGAAGAGATTTATTTTTGACTCTCTTCAGTGGTTGCCAGTGAGAGGACGAGGGGCAGCAGGCACAAGCTGGAACATAGGAGGTTCCACTCAAATATGAGAAGAAACTTCTATACGGTGAGGGTGCCAGAGCCCTGGAAGAGGCTGCCCAGGGAGGTTGTGGAGTCCCCTTCTTTGGAGATTTTCAAGACCCGCCTGGATGCAGTCCTGAGTAGCATTCTCTAAGCAATCCTGCTTCAGCAGGGGAGTTGGACTAGATGATCTATATGGTCCCTTCCAACTCTAAAAAAAATTCAGTGAAAAATTCAGTGAAATTCAAGTTGTAGGGCACTAGGAATAATTTATAGCTGTTAAGGGGTACGAGTTTCTGGACCTGTCCAGACTAAACTTTAGGCATAGCTGCTTGAAATAGCCAGAGGCCATACCAGTCACCCCAGACTATCCACCAGCCCTAGCCCCAGATTGCGTGTCTTGTAGTTTCCCCTTAACTTTCCTTTGACAGACATGTTCTAACAAATCGTGGCTTTTGGGTGGGTGTGCTAAGTGGGGTCAAAGTGCCTGACACCCTGCCACCCTTGGGAGTTTAGAAAACAGATGTTCATGAGGAAAAATAATGGACAAATACCTGTTTACCCTATTTTTCCATAAAACTTTGTTGTTTATTTGTGAGTCTGCATAAAATGCATATATTAAAAAAGAAGCCACCAACAAACAGTCACTTTAGACTGCATCTTTGTGGGTTTGTTTTTTGCCTGACAGTGTTCCAGAGTGAAATCCTCCATTTCATCTTTCCTCAGTGACATGTGCAGTCCTTGAAAATCACAGGAGGTTTCAGATAGTTTGCTTTTCTGGTGCAGGCCAGTCTTTCTTCAGTGGTGCCCAGTGACAGGACAAGAGGAAACGGGCACAAACTTGAACATAAAAAGTTCCATCTAAACATGAGGAGGAAATTCTTCACTTTGAGGGTGGCAGAGCCCTGGAACAGGCTGCCCAGAGAAGTGGTGGAGTCTCCTTCTCTGGAGACATTCAAAACCCGCCTGGACACGTTCCTGTGCAACCTGCTCTGGGTGGACCTGCTTTGTCAGGGGGGTTGGACTAGATGATCTCCAGAGGTCCCTTCCAACCCCACATCATTCTGTGATTCAGTATTACCCATTGCCCATGGATGTGGCTTTAACTCAACTGCTTTAGTTTGGTTCCAGAGATTCAAAATAAATGCTGGATCTCTCTTGCATTGCTCCTCTTAAGTCCTTGTGGGGCTGGACAAATGGCTCCCTTTGGAGATGCTCAGTGCAGCTCCAACCTCGGAGGAATTGTTGAGAAGTGAGGTAAGGCACTCTCGCTGAGGCAGAGCACGTAGGACTGGTGAACAGTTTCATGCTTGGATTCCCAGCTGGCTGTGCAGTATTTAAAAACAAGATCTATGCTTGCTCATGCAGTAGAACCTGTCTTAGGGTATGCACGTTTAGTTTCCAGATTTTCAAACTTCAGAGATTTTGAGTATCTGATCCCAATGTTTTCTTCTTCTCTTTTATTTTTTTTTCCTTTTAATAATTTTTGGCAGGCTAAACAAATTGGTTAGCGTCAAGAAAACTCCTTTTTTGTTAAGCCATATGGCTTTTTGTTAGGAACAAATGCCTATTTACTAATTTTCGTTTGTTTTGTGCAGTGTTAAAAATACCATGGCATTCGGGTTTCATGTTTTCTGGTCTGTGTTTCCTTGTTGAAGGCAGGCCAGCCTCTGATTGCAGTGCAGTGTTACGGATGCTTGCCGTCTTCTCCAAGTAGACTATTTTTGAGCTGCAAATGGGAGCTGAAAGTTTTCCAAAGTCAGGATGTTATAACTGAATCTGCTTTCTCTTCCAGACATTCCCATGCAAATGGCTTGTGGGAGGCAACAGCTGAAAAGGTTGCAGGAGAGATACCTTCTGTACCCTCTTCCTCGCTTCCCAAAACCAAATGCAGTGTTCAAAATACTCATTGACAGGCTGTTTTGATGTGGACCTTATTCCTGAAGGAAATACTAGCTTGTCAGCTCTTAAAATGATTTTATTCTGTTTTTATATCCTCAGTCACTTAAGGATCTGTCACCATTTTTTAACATATATGAACATCAAGTGCTAATATATGAAGAAATATCTGAAACTGTGGCAATCTGAAAAGTCAGATTTTTGAATCTGGCATCACCTGTGTCTTGGTCTAGCACTTGGCTGTTACGTGGGGAAGTTGTGGTCAACTTCCACTGATCCTTGAACAAAAAGAGTCCGGGCTAATGCTCCTCTTTTTAGTTCCAGTTGCCTGGCATAGAAAGAAAGAAAAAAAAAAAGCAACTTTCAAAGTAGATAAAGGTCAATAAATTATACTCATTTTTCTGTTATTGAAAATAACTTAGGATTTCTGAGTTCATTGACTGTCTGAACACAATTAGCACTAAGTTTGTGACTGTAGCAGGATGTAATTACATCAGGGCAACACGTACCTCCTGTTGCTATTTGTGCTGAAACGTCTCGTCAAACCACTACAGGATTTCTGAACGGAAGTTACTGTCTAATGTCTGATTCTCTTTGTGTCTTCCAGCTTGCAGGGTTATTTTTGGGTTTGTGTGTTAAGCTACAAACATGCAGAGTCATAACATGGATGTGAGAAAATCTACAGTGCACACAGAAAGCGAGTACCGCCGTGTTTTCCTTCTTGTGTAGGTTTTGTGCTAAGTACCAGCCCATGTTCTGCAGGCTGCTGTTCTGCGGTTCTGTTAACGTGCTACTCTTTGTAAGTTATTTTGATGAACGGCTGCAACTAGTCTTGAGGCAGACTTGTTTACCAGGGAGGAGAAAGAGGGGGCTTGACATCTCATATTTTTTTTTACAAGATCCTTTTTTTTCGGTAGTTTTTGCTCTTTCAGATGAAGGGCAAAGAAAGGGGTAATGACCAAGAAGTGACTAATGTTGAGCAGAGTGTGCAAAGGCTCCAATGGAAAATGAGAGACTTGAGACTGTGGCAGCCAGGTTTTGAGCAGAAGGAATGAAGATGCTGAAAAGCTTTTATTTGAGTAGCATTAGTCCTGGATAAGGGGGGGTTGAGCCTAAATATCCAGCTATCTCATTTTTCTGTAAATTACATAGCCTCTAGTACAGTTCCTCAAAGAGAAGCAACAGAAAGTTGGTTTTGTTTTTTTATTTTTTGTTTTGAATGCACTTTACAAGCTCTTTCTACATCTGAATAATTTCAGGAGTATTCTGTAAAAATTATGGTTCACTGGCTAATTGGTGTTTTTCACCTTTAGTTGCTGTCACTTCAAAATTAATATACAATATACAGGGAACCTGAATGAAGCAAGTTGTTCCTTGAGAAAAGTGAATGCTGTTTTCCAGCATGCCATTTATTTATTTAGCGAATGAAGATTGCTGCAGAGTCTTTATGAAATCTACTATCAGTGGTAGAGAACAGCAGCACCGTAGGGCATTTTTATATTACCATATTAAAAACCAGCATTTAGCAACCCACCCCTAGCCTAGCGTCTGATCAGAAGCGACGGTGTCTTTCTGAGAATTAATTCCAACAGCAGAATAAATAAGTGCTCTCTCAGATTTTGAGAGCGGGTGAAAAACACCAGCTTTTCCTCTTTGTGGTCAATGGCAATTTCCACAGACTTGACACTGCCTGTTACTACATTAGCAACTCCTTGTAACGAGCTCAACTGTAAGGAAGGAGCTTGCTTTGAGGGGGTTTGTTGTCATTGGATACCGCAGTACTGATTTACATTACTGGGAAATGCTATTTTTACCGCAAGTCTGCTTCAGCCTCTGGCAATACCAGCTATTTCAGCGCAGTTCCTGCCTCCTGCCCCTCCGCTTGGCATCTCTGTTGTCGCACAACCAAACGCTGCCGTTGGTTTATTTCCGCCTCCCCAAATTGCTCTGTGGCACTGCTCACCCCTAACCCCGCTCACTCATTTGTGCTAAGAGCTGTTGTGCTGTCCTACTAGACCTTATCCCCCTTATCAACAAGGTGAGCATTTCACTGAATTTCACTGAATTTCACTGAATTTTTAGAGTTGGAAGGGACTATAAAGATCATCTAGTCCAACTTCCCTGCTGAAGCAGGATTGCCCAGAGCATGTCAGAGCATGTTACTCAGGACTGCATCCAGGCGGGTCTTGAAAATCTCCAAACAAGGGGACTCCACAACCTCCCTGGCAGCCTCTTCCAGTGCTCTGTCACCCTCACCGTGAAGAAGTTTTAAGTTTTTTCTCGTATTTGAGTGGAACCTCCTATGTTCCAGCTTGTGCCCGTTGCCCCTTGTCCTCTCCTGCCTTCCACGTCTCCTCAGCTTAGCTTTGGGCTATTTCAGGAAAGCCATTGGTTTATTTACTCCTAAACCCTGCTTTGCTGTGTAGCCAATGCCGCGCAGAACAGCTTCGCTCACGTGGCTTTGCAGATGTCAGGAAGGTGATAGTATGAAGGTGGTCTTTGTGAGACAGGTAGGGAAATTCTTGCTGCATGCAGCCTCCCTGTGCTGTGATGTCCAGTCCCAGGCCATGTTGATGCTGCCTCTTGCAGCAAAGCCTCATCTACGTTAACAGTGAAGCATTTTTCTCTTGCAGCCTGAAGCCGCTGCTGCCTCATGCGGCTCCCTGGGAGACTCACCCTGTTGCTGTGATCCCACAGATTCTCCATCACACGGCGTGCAGAGTCCTGCAAGGGAAGAAAGCTGAGGCTAGAGGGTTGCCCCCTTTAGTGTATTGGTAGCTTGTTAAAAATGAGCTTCACACATCTTACAGGAAGGGACTGGAACTTCATTCAGCAAATGGAGGTTACAGCAGAGCAGTAGAAGAAGGGCTCAGGTGTGCTCTCCCCTTTTTCCTCTCCGTCCCCACAACCAAGTGAAAACTCCATTTCTTTTGGGCAATAAAACCCTCCCTTTCTGCACAGACAGTGCCCTTTTCTCCTCTGGGGTAGGTAGGAGGTAGCTATCTGCCCAGGACAGGTTGGTTTATAGAATCATAGAATGGTTCAGGTTGGACCTTAAAGATCATCGAGTTCCAACCCCCCTGCCATGGGCAGGGACACCTCCACTAGACCAGGTTGCTCAAAGCCCCATCCAGCCTGGCCTTGAACACTTCCAGGGATGGGGCATCCACGGCTTCCCTGGGCAACCTGTTCCACTGCCTCACCACCCTCACAGTAAAGAATTTCTTCCTAATATCTAGTCTAAATCTCCCCTCTTTCAGTTTAAAACTGTTACCACTCGTGCTATTAGTGCACTCCCTGATAGAGAGTCCCTCCCCATCTCTCCTGTAGCCCCCTTTAGGTACTGGAAGGCCATTATAAGGTCTCCCCAGAGCCTTCTCCAGGCTGAACAACCCCAACTATCTCAGCCACCAAAATTCAAGCCCTTTCCAAGGACTTGTGTCCCAAGTTTCCAGTCCTCTTCTGTTCCTGTCATTCCCTGTCTTGCTCCAGCCTCTTTTTCATACCCCTTTCTCATCTGGCTAACATCTCTGCTCATCTGGTGTCTCTTCGGCTTTCCTCTGGGGCTCTTCATTTCCTCTTCTCACTTCTTGTGTGACACTATCCCCATTTCCTTGCCAAGTTTTTTTTGGTTACCCCACAAACATTTAGGTCTGTGCTGGCCATGCTTCTTTTTTCCAGTCCCAGCCTCTCCTCTGGAGAGCAGCCGGGACTGCCACAGTCACTGCTTTGCGTTAACCCTGGACTCCGAGAACCTCAGTGTAGCCACAGTACTAAGGTTTTGTGGAACATCAAGTGTTTTTTATATTTTTATTTTGCATTTTTATAGTACCTTGGTGATTTGCAGGTGTTCTCTATGGTTTTGTCCAAGCTACAGGACAGAGGAGGTTGTATACTCTCTGGGTTTTTAAAGATGGGGGCTCTGGAACATGCAAAAGCTATTGGAGCATGCACCAGGTTACCCAGTCGGTATTGCAGCCTGTTGAGTTCACAGGTGGTTTCCAAGCAAAACCCAGAATTACTTTGGCAAACTCAGCACAGCATGTGACAGAGCTAGAGGTGTGCTTCCAGTGCTTGCTTCCTACGGTGCTGCTGAACTGCGCCCGTCCGTAAGGTTTCCCTCAGTGATTATTCTTTCGTTGGGGGAGTAGACTCTTCTGTAGGCTGTACATCTTCTGACAGTGTGTCTCTTCTCCTCCACATCTGCACTGCGCTATGGGGTCACTTTTAAAACCCAGCTAGCTTTCTGCATGGGGAATATCTTTTGTACATGAAATTCCTATTACGATGTTTTGTGGCATCCTTGAATTGCCTTTCTGTCAACAATGAGCCGTTAGATTGACCTGCCACGTTAACATGTGCTTTTAGTGAGGGTCCCCAACCACGCCAGGACAGATTCACAATTAAATTGTCATCAGTTGCCCAGAAAACACTGATAAACTTAAAATCTGAAGAGGAGGAATGTTGGCTGCCTGCAAGCAAGGTGCCAGTTGTATTACCCTCAGAGTTTATCGCCCTGCCTAATTAAAATCCCAAACAATCCCACCACAGCCTGTAAACCACCGGTAAGGTGACTCGGTGTGACTGGGAACATGCACCAGGCAGGTGGTTGCAGGCTGTTTGCACCGAGCGCAATTGACACTGTGGGTTCAGCAGTTGTTTTCCTTCTCTGATAATTAATTTACATTTTTAGAATGACCTTGGGTGGGGACTGCTCACTTGACTGCTCACTCAGCCCCTCGTCCTTGCTTGCGCTTACACACAGAGACTCTCTTTGGAAGGTCCATAGGATTGTAGACCTGTTTTACACCCTCAGCACCTGACATGAGTTCCAGAAAGGCTTGTATTTCCATAGTCCGATGGGGCAGCATCAACTGATGCTCTTGGCCACCCTGCCCGTGTGGGGAGAGAGTGGGCTGGAGCATTTGGCTTGCAATAAATAGCGTTGTGTACTTGTGTCCAAAATACAAATTGTGCTAGCTCCCTGCCTGAATGTTTGAGAAATGAACATTAAGTCCTACCCTGCTGCATGGGCCTGACTGCATTTGATGAATTGGAGTCAGTGCTGGCAAAACCTAATTGCTCATAATGATGACAAACCACGCGCAATGCTCCTACTGTGAACCACAAAGCTTTTGTCTGCTACCGCTTATCCATCTGCTTAAAAAGCTCTCCGGTTAAAGTGCATGAACCTCAGAAACGGCCTTCAGGATCTGGTTGTTCACATTTTGTTGAGGGCACTGAAAAAAAAAATTTGGTCTGTTTGAAGAACTTGCTTCTATTCCCCAGTGTTTCTCCTGATGTGGGGGAGCAGGAGCTGGACTGTAGGACAAGGGGATGGCTCAGCAGCACAGCCAGATGAAAGCAAGGATGGCTATTAAAAGGAAGTCTGAGCATTGCTCTTGATCTGTGTCCTTGATAGAAATCCCTAGTGATGTTCATCCTTGCAGTGAGAGCTGCAGGCGTGTCGTTTCCCCTCTTGCTGTATTACTGGATAATCTGTCTTTCTGGGGTTTTTTTTTTTTTGATTTTGCATTTTCTGCAGTTTTCTGCAATTCTGCTGGAATGAATTGCCTTGGTTTCCTGTCACTGTGTGACTTCGGTTTGTGGTCAGTGCCGTCAGCACGTGGCAGTCATGTATACAGAGCACCGCCGAGTCAAATATCCTAGCTGGGTATTTTAAAATCTTGGATACCTTCGTAGCCACAGGCATTTGGAGCTGTAATGGCTGAGATAAGAGCGCTGCGGTTTGCGGGTTAGAGAATTTGATCCTCCCTTCCAAGTACGGCGCTGCACGTCTTGGCCAGGCACGCTGCCTGCCCTCGTCGAGGGGAGTCCCAACCCACTGCTGAGTGTGAACCCTCGCTGAAGTAGGTGGGATCTTCCGGCATGGCAGGTCTAATCACAAGCCAAGCTCTCAATTAACACTCTTCCCTTCTTTTCTGTCTTTTAGTGTCAAGATGGTGCTGATGTGGACCAGCGGGGACACGTTCAAGACTGTTTACTTCATCTTGAATCAGGCCCCTTTCCAGTTCTCCATCTGTGGACTCCTGCAAGTTTTCGTGGACATCGCTATCCTGTTGCAGGTTTACTTGTACAGCTCCTACCCTCAGAAGCCCGTGTCCCACACCGCGCACCCGGCCAGCACCAAGGCCCTCTGAGGCACTCGGCTGGAGAGGCTGCAGGTCAGCGGCGCTGCGGAGTCAGCCACGGGCAGCTCCTCTCCCGCTTGTAAATACTCCTGTGTTGCCGAGTTGAAAGCAGAAAGGAGAACAAGGACTGAAAATCTGGCTGCTCTTCCAGCTCGGGAGGTTTTATTTTAAATAACTTGCTCTCTCTGTTTTCAGACTGAGCTGTACAGAACTTGGTGGGGGGAGGGGGCACTTTATTTTTGCATATGTACCTATGAGCCTTATCGATTCACAAATGTTTGTATATTTAATCACAAGGGCTGGATGGTTTGTGTTTTTAATGCTATTTAAAAATGTTACACCCCAGAAATTATAGAATATTTTGTTTGAAACTTTTACCTATTTATATAATATGAAGTCTGTATATTGGCAGGAAGTTTGTGGCATATGCTAGGATTCGGTATCTCCACCACGCAGGAAGAAGTATTGAAGAGCAAAAGCAGGAGCTTTCTTTTTTTCTTTCAGAAGGGTGTCTGGTGAGCAGAGAAGGTGAGGGCAGGAGGCCCTGCAGGGAGGAGAGCAGCCGGAAAGGAACCGGTCACACACACGGTGTGAAGCATCAGTGTGCTAAAGAGTGAACGGCAAGGTGCTCATCCCTGCCGCGGGATCAGCGCGGCAGGCGGACACAGCGAGAGGATGATGAAGAGAGTCCGAGTATGGACAATGCTGGAGCCATGTTCAGAGCAGGCACAGCCAGTCAAGCGATCAGCCAGAAGGAGGAGCTAACAGGAGATGGCAGGTAACTTCCGTAGCTGTGCTTTGAAACGATGGGGTTTGAGAACGGCCCGCCCTGCACTCAGGGGGCAGCACCGCTCCTGCACCCCTGCACAGGACAGAGCTGGGCTGTAGGACATCTTTCACAAACCGAAGGGGGCAACAGATGTGTGTTGGCAGTATTGCCAGGCAAGTATTTCTAGATGGCGATTGAGCCACAAAGGTAGAAGCGACTCCACTTCCATTGCCTCAGAAGAAGAAGTGGAAAAGTTTGAGACAGAGAACAAGCCATATCCCGTGGAGTAGGACTAGCATCTGACAGCTTGATTTGTTGAGGCTGAGATCCATGTTCATGTTGTTTAATGCCAAACAAAAACCAGTTTATGCTTTGGGGTGCTGCTTGCATTGACCCGGCAAGGAAGGAGTCCACGTTTTCCTTTTTCTATTGCTTAAGATCTTCTAGGTTCTTAGAAGAATCAGCAGCCTGTACTTAGACAGAGGGACTGAGAAAGCTGAAAGAGCAGAGGGTTTATTTATAAATGTAGATATTGTCTATAATGGCTGTTTGCCAGCGTAGGTCACCATGCCCTTTCTGAGAACTGCACGTGTCCAGCAGCTGCAGGTGGTGTGGACCCACAGGGGGCTGTGACCAAGCCCCTGGGCTTCTGCCAGCTGCCCTCATGAAACCGCCCTGACTGGTATGAGGCAACCATAGCAAGATGCTTAGTCCCAGGAACATCCATGCCTGCACTGCTTTCTTCTTCATCAGGTTCCTTCCCTGCTGCCAGCTGAATCCAACCCTGACCACAGCCAGGACAGATTTTTGAGAATCTTTTTTTCTCCAAGATTAGCCCACGAGCTTGTGTTTTCTTACCGATGGCAACAAGTCTGAGGTTTAATAACTTGTAAGGTTGTGGGTAAACCAGATACTTCCCCATCCCTGTTCTACTTGGGAAACTCATGACTTGAGTCCTGGACTGTCTTCATTGGTGGCAAACTGTCCTCTGGAGGGGAAGCATCCGCAGGCTGCAGCAGTGGTGGCGTGATGCTTGGTCGGAATGTCCATCATAAGACAGAGGAGAGTGGGCTGTCCCTGTGCTACTTCACAGACCTGCGCCCCTCTCGCTCCCCAGGGAGCCCCAGGCTGACATCGGGGCTCCCACTGCACGTGCTGTTTGGTTTCGGAGCAGACATGGTGGTTGGCAGAGGGCTGAGGCCCAAACTTGTGGGTAGAAGTCCTGCCCTGGGTCCAAGCCGTCCTGCCCTTTGGTGGGAGCACTGCTGGAGGTGGAAGGAAGGGTGTCCTCGGGAAGTCCCTCCTACCCTGGCAGATCCAGCTGGATCTGCACAAGTAAAGCAGAGCCGAGGAGAGCTGCTGTTTCTGAGGGCTGGGCAGAGAATGCTCTGCCCGGGCACTGACTCCATGCCCTTTGTTCCATACCATACTCTTTTAGGCCTGAAGTGACCTTACAAAGACGATGTACCCGGCATGGCAGACTATGAATGTTTTGTTCTTTTCCTTTCTCCAGTGTTCCGGTGGTGTTACAGGAACATCTGGGCTTTGGTCTTTTTTAATTGAAAACTTACTTAACAACTGGCTTCTCCGGAATGCTGCTTTAATGAGGATTGTATTTCTACTGTATGCAAACAAACACTTTCTTGTGTGTTTTAATGGTCTGAAGTTTTTTTTTTTTAATACCTTGTCATGATAAGATTTTTGTATATGGTGGTCTTTTTCTAATATTCTATGAAACGGGGATATAAGAAATAAATGGCTCTTAAGAAATATACTTCTGTATGTTATAGTTTCACCTGGGAGTGCACACTTTTGGCCACCTCTTTGGCTTTGAGCTACAGGTATTACCGAGGATAAAACAACTGTTGTGGGTTTTTTTCCTTTCGGGACTCTTCCCTGGGCAGATTCTTGAATCTGTCGTCGGTTCCCAAACCAGCAAGCTCTGCAGACCGGTCTCATTCACACCAGAGCTGCAAATGCTGGGAGAGAAGCCAGTGAAACCATGTCTAAAGTTACCTTCTGTGTGTGGCATTTAGCAAGGTAGGACTCTTGGCCAGGAACTCTTGAACTTCATCTTGCAAGATACTTTAGAGACAAAATGTTACAGAACTTTGGTTTTTCTTCTTTAATTGTCAGGATGTATCCGTATCAATGATCACCTCAGAGAATAAGAAATCAATTACTTCAAATACATCTCTGAATGTATGGCACATTTCATGGAGTTTATTTTCTCTGTCAGTTGCAAAGTTTTTTTTAAATAAAAATTGCCTATTATCTATAAGTTGCAGTGTTGCTTTGTGTTGTTCGGATATAAGATGTGTGCTTCTTAACTCTTTGTTATAACTCATCTTGTCTAGAGCACTGTCTGTAGGAATAATTAGCGTGCTTTTTCCTCCTGATGGGTGGCTAAGCACAAGGCATAAATTATCCTGAGGTCATGATGCATGACAGGGATTCTGGATTTCTGTCCCCTGCTCTTCTATACATCCTGGGCTAAACTTGTCCTCGTGGCCACTTAACTCTTTTATGCTCGCGATGCTCACGGTAAAAACAAATTTACTTAGCAGATTATTATGTAGCTTTAAAAAAAAACCCCAACCCTGTGTTGTGCAAACTGCATAATGAGGTCAAAGATGGGACAGAGCTGAGGGATGTGCTCTTTGCAGCCGCTGCACGGAAGATGAGGAAACCGAGCCTGTCATCTCATGGCCAACCACTGGGCCCAGAGATTGGCCCGCCCTGTTGATTCAGGACATAAAAACAAGGCGAGACAGTGAGGGGAGAGGGCTGGGGGCACAGGAGAGAGGGTCGGGAAGGGCAGGGGGAGAGAGGTGGGAGAGACGGAGCTTACTCAAATACGAGGCCGAAGGAAGAGGCTCCTGGAGGGGAGGGAATGGAAGAAAACCAAGACCTGGAAGGGCAAAGGTAGGTAAATCAGTGAAGTGGTGGTAAAGGAGGAGGAAAACAAGGGTGGGAAGTACAACCTGCCCGCTCTGTTACAGTCTGTGGGCAGTGGAGACCACAGGGGGCGACGGCCCAAGCAGTTCCCACAACATCCGAGCCTGCTCATCACTCATAGTGGTTGCAACCACCTATCCCAAACAGGACTGGTGTTACTGGCTGCTGCTCTGGCACTCGCTGAGGAGAAGCTAATGGTGGGACTGGCCCTGAATGGAACAAGGGGGAGCTGTCATGTCCATCTCTGGAGGCTGCAGCACCCCTTGTCGTGTTGGCTGGTGCCAGGGCTGGCTCTCCCCCGGCCCCGCACTGGCACCACAGCTCCATAGAGATGGATTTCATCATTAGGGGTTTGGGTGCGTGTATCTACGTACGTAGTTAGATGCAATGAAAATATTTTAAAGACAAAAGGCAAAGCTGAAATTTGGCACTGGGTAGTAAAGTAAAAGCTGGCCCACAGCTGCTGTTCGTTAAATTTGGTTGTGTTCCTCAGCTTAGGCTTGAGCGCCAAGAAGGCTTCAAGGACCTGACTGATGGCTGTAGCTTTGCTGGTGGCTTTCCCTAACAGAAAGATGACGTTAACGTGTAAGTCAAAACGCGCTGTCTGGATACCTGTGCCAACAGCCATAAATAAGAGGCATGGACTAGAACAGAACGTGAGGTGCATCCTGGAGCAGGGGCAGATCTTCCTGTAAACAGCCTTGTAAAGCAGCCAGGTCCCAAGTGGACATCAGCATCTGGAAATGCCCTGACAGCAAATGCAGACAGACACAGGACTTCAGACCCCCACCCTACGCCTTCTGTGTCCCACTTTATGTGGATTTGGCTCTTGTAGGTGCTGGCTTAGCTGTGCTGGGAGGCCTGAGGGGCTTTGCTCAGCCTCAGGTGGGCCAGCAGAACCACGCTGGATTTCTCTAGCCTCCATCAGCCTCTTTCCTCTTCTGCCCCAAGGCTTCATACTCTTCTAAGGCTGGAGCTTGTAGGCACCAAGCCCTGTGAGAGCCAAGGGTACTTTGAAGCCTCTCCTGTGAGGCTGCCATAGACCATGTCTGTCCCGGCCTCAGCAGTGTGAGACAGCAACCTCTGTCCGGCTCACTGCTGAGGGGATGGTACCAGCGTCACATTTTTTTTTTTCTTATAATTAGTGCTTTTTCTTAACTGAGGTTGCTAAGAGGTAGGAGCTGGCCGTGCACACGTGCTGTGTCAGCAGGAGCTGTGTTTGACTTCCTGCCATTCCCTCTTAACTCTGACCCTTTACAAGTTACCGCGTCCTTAGCTCCCAAACGTAGTTAACGGTTTTCAGATGATTCTCGTTGCCAACTGCCTGACTTTGCACGCCCAGGCCCTCGCCTGCTGCCACCAAGATGGCCGTGTAGAAGAGGCGGCTTCTCTGTCCCATCGGAGAGAAGAAATTTTCTTTTTCCTTGAGGCAAACCCAAGGTGCTACGCTCATGAAGCCACTAGATTTCAAAGGAACAGGTATAACTACCCGCTGGGACGCAGACAGCAGCGTAGCAGTTAGTTACGATAGTTAGTGATAAATGGCCTTAAATCATGTGTGTGCAATGTCAAAGGGAAAAAAAATAAAAAAACCCAACCACCACCACCCACCCCAAAACCAACACTTCTCCAGCACCTGATCAAAAGTAATAAGCGTCAGCCGTAACAACAGCGACGCTGGGTGAAACTCGCTCTCCTCTGGGTATCTTTTGTGTCTGGCAATGTGTGCATCGCAACTTTAAACAGCTTCCAAAAATAATTTGTTTAAAAGGCTCCTGTTTTATATTTGTTTCCTCATCTGTCATCTCCATAGACAAAATGAAACTTCATTAAAAGCCAGTCCTTGACTAACAGGCATAATGAGTGGGTTTTGTCATTTTATTAAAACTCAGCGAGTGCTGGAATTAATTATGGGCCTTTCGAAAAAATATAAAGAACTCACTATTGTAGGACAATAGGAACTTGATGGAGCACAGCAATAATATGGTGTGGCTCGTCACCCTGTTTTCCTTCACAGCTGCTGAGCTGCAGTTAGCTGTCCCCGTGCTGGGGTTTTTTTCATGCTGCGGGGCCAAAAGCAGCATTTATTCATGGTTATTGGCTGGCACTGCAAGCGTGAAACTCTCTTCATTCTGCAAGGGTGTCTACTCCAACTGAGAGTAATGCTGATCAGCTGTGGGCCCCACCACCTTGAGGAGATGTATTCTGCACCCTCCCTGCACTCACACCAGCGGTGTAGCGTTGAACACCACCTGGTGTGCATGATCCAAAGCACCGTGAAAGGTGAACTTGTGGGTCCACCTGGTGAATCTATTGGGTCCCACCTGAAGACTGAGCGCCCGAAAGCCACCATAAAATGCAGGGCTGCCCCTCAGCACCGTGCCACACGCAAAGCTCCCTTTGCTGCTTTGCATCTAGCCGGCTGCAAAGCCGTGCCCCCCGATGCCAAACCTTAATAAGCCTTAATGCAAGAAATGCCTGCATCAGGATTAAAAAAAATAATAAAATTAAAATCTCTCATGAGTCACAGCAACCCAGCGCTGGTATGGCTTTGCCAGGAGTCTGAGTCAGCCCAGGCACCATCCACCGGCTCTTGGCCCTCCTCGCCTGGCACAAGGAGCAGATGCTCTCCCGGTGGTGGTGGTGGGCTGTGAAGGACGGGCAGACCCCTGGTGCGTGTGGCTCTGTTTGGTTCGCTTGTAGTTCAACGTAGCTGGGGGTTTGGAGACCTAGATGTCGCCTGCAGGGCTGGGGGGGCTCAGTTTTGCTGCCTCTTGCAGCACTCGCCAGCGAGCTGTGTGTGTAACACACCTGCTGCCCTGAGCCCAGTGGCCCCGATGGGCTGCTCGGCGCTGGCTGGGCTGGCAGCATCAGGGCTGCGGTGGGCCAGTGGCATGGGACCCTGCCTGGAGCACCCGCAGGCATGGCTTCACATCAGCACAGCAAAACACGTCCGTTTCCCCCCCCCGAACCATCAGAGGCAAGCATTCAGCAACAAAGCTTCTAATTTTTATTAAAATAAAATGTAGCCTTTTATTTTCCCTTGCTCCATTCCTATAAGGAATGGCTTAATATGAGAGCTTGCTAATGTAGGATTGGGGTTACAACATACGCCGAGGCGAAACAAAAACTCAAACCAGACAAATTCCGACTTTGATGCATCAGCTTTTGCTCCCTTTCTGAAAGCAGGGGGCTATGGAGGGTGACACTGCATGGCTTTAATACAAATGTGGGCACAGGTTGTGCTCCACAGAGCTTAGAGGTATGCTTTAGCGATGGTTTTTTATCAGTTAGGTTGATGGTTGGACTAGATGATCTGAAAGGTCCCTTCCAACCTAGACAATTTTATGATTTCCCTCCACCCCCTGATCATATCCAACCTGCAGGAGCACTGAAAGGCCCCCAAAGCTTCTGCCTTGGACCAGCTCTTGTGGGGAAGGGGGATGGAGAGCTCACCGGGCTGGCATCAGTAAATAAATATGTTGACACCACCACATAATTCATTTTCCCTTTAAATTGACTTAAATCTCTGGAGAATTAGGAAGAAGAGCCAGAACAATAATGCTAATTTTTAGATGATAGGATTGTCTTCGTAGGGAAAAAAAAAACCCAACCAAACCCCAAAAAACCTACTCCTACCATAGAGCACAGCTGCTATGCTGCAGCTGGGGCCAGAGCCCACTGAAGGTGTCTCATTGACTTCACCGGCTTTGGTTTGGTCTGCTCCTGCTTGCACATGACTGCAGCCAGCGCAGCCACCACCACGGAGGAAGAGTATGCAGGGCTGGGAGCCGCTGCTGGTTCCAACATCACCCTCCCCTTCGTTGGCTGCGTGTAGCTCAGGTTTAGTTGTCTGTCAAGCACATGTCTTTGATACACAAGAGATGGAAATAGTTAACAGAAAGTAGAGAAATGGCGTGATTTGTAAAGGTATTTGTTATGTCCAACTGTTAGCAAAGGAAAAAAAAAACCCCACCAAACCCAAGTTAACATTCAGTCCCGTAGTTAGGAAGATTGTCTGTCTATGTCTGTCATGGGGCTAAGATACAAAGCTTAGGGTGGTAAATACGCATATTTACTAAATAATGCATACTGCGCTAGCGCCCAAGTCACAGCTGGCAGCCCGGGCTGCGCTGCCTGGTCTGTAAAACAGACAAACCCAAGCCTCCGGGAAAGCTGCAGTGGTGTTTCTGCCCTTCTCTTGCCCTCACACCTTGGCTTCTCCGAGGTTTGCGTTCCTTGGCGGAGCTGCTGAAGCAAACCCCCTGCGCATGGGGGTCAGCCCCTCGCAGGTGGAGTGTCACCGAGCAGGGAGGGAGGTGGCACGCTGGCTGCTCCGCCGAATGGCACCCCCAGGGATGAGGTGGCACGCTGGCTGCTCCGCCGAATGGCACCCTGGCACAGGCTGTGCTCCACGTTATCTCCTCCTGGCTGGCTACGTTCAGTGGCTGCTCCTTGGGGCTTGCCGAAAATACTTGTTCAAAAGAAAAGCCCCGTGAAAAGCGATGGAGCAGAGCTGTACTTGGTAGAGATTCTAGGGGCACTTTTCCGAGGGCCCTTGAGATCAAAAGCTGGTCTTTAGCCACAACCCTGTGTGTGTCTGCCCCTCATTCTGCAGTTCAGGAGGTGCTGCTTGCAGAACTGACCCCCCCCTCCCACCTTGTCCACTGCTTCTTGTGCTGCCAACATACGTCTTCAGCCGTTCAGAGTCAACAACTTCTCTTGGCTTCCTGGTCAACCACAGGCTGGCCCTCCTGCCCAGCAGCGTCTGGTGGGAATGCGACGCCGAGCCCCTGTGCACTGTCACCACCCGGGAGTTTGGTGCTCTCTTCCAGCTGGCGCATCTGCCTGCTCGCCGCTCGCTGCTGCTGCTCCTTCAGCTCGCTGTAGGAACGGGAAAAGGTATGAAAGATAGATGTGACTGGGAAAGCCATCAGCAAAATCCCACTCAAGATACTGCTCAGGGCTACCACCTGTCCGGGGATGCTACGGGGCACCATGTCGCCATAGCCAACCGTTGTCATGGAGATGACAGCCCACCAGTAACTGGTGGGGACACTTGTGAATTCTTGTTTGGCTCCCAGCTCGCTCTCAGCCAAGTACACCAGCGGCGAGAAGAGGGCCATGGCGACGCAGAGGAAGAGCAGGAGGAGCCCGAACTCCCGGGTGCAGCGGCGCACGGTGAGCCCCAGCGTCTGCAGCCCCAGCGAGTGCCGTGCCAACCTCATCACGTACAGGATGCGCAGAGCCCGCAGGAAGCGCAGCACCAGCCCCACTCGTTCCAGGTACTTGTTCCCAGCTCCCCCACTGGGCTTGCTGCTGTTTTTCGTGGAGACCATGTCCACAAGGAGGGAGATATAGAAAGGCAAGATGGCCAGGATGTCGATGATGTTGAGCGGGGTTCTCAGGAAAGCGCACTTGTTCTCTGCCTGGATGGATCGCAGCAGGAACTCAAAGGAAAACCACGCCACGCACACTGTCTCCAGCACAAAGATGTCATAGCACTTCTGTGAGCATTCGCCCTGGGGGAGGGAAGAGGAAGGGGGAAACACAGAAAAGGGAGAAGAAAAAGATTTAGCCAGGGAGCGAACCAGAGAAACGGAGAGTAGCAGCTCTTCAAGGCAAGCACGGCGTGGAATCGATAGGAATCGCAAGGTGCCAAAGTAAAATCGCCGCTTCTAAGAGCAGCCGGAAGGGATAACTAAAACCGGAGCTACTAACTACACGTTTGGCTGCAGGACAGGCCAACGATGCTCAGGAGTATCCCGAGGCTGCCAGGTATTTGGTGTGATGGTACCAGCTGTCGGCCGGACAGCCCACTGCTGCGGGTTCACACCTCATTTCTAACAGAGCCCTTTAACACCCTTTAGAAAAGATTACTGCAGGACTCATGGATTTTAATACATGGGTGATCTCTCTCTCCCTTCCTGATCAATAATACATTGCTTATAAATGGCTCATAAATACCTACAGCATTTTACGTTATGTGCTCAGAATAATCTATAATCTGTTATTCACAGAATATAGAATATTTTTTATACTACAGTGAACATTTATTAACACAATAGTCCTACAGTCAAAAGCTTATATAAAGTACTGACAAATGCAGGTATTTCTAAAAGAAAAAGTACCACAAGAATAGAGGGAGGGTCTGGAGAAAGAAGCATTTTCAATTACCTCACCTGTAACAACTAATGACCACGATGCCCTCCCCGAGCTTTCCCAGGCGCTGGAAGAGGTGCTCTTCCCTGCAGGCTCATTTAGTAGAAAATAAAGAGGACTCTGGTTGTTTAGTCACAGTGCCTGTAAACAAGCCAGCCTTGGTGCATTGGAACAGCAATAAACAATAATGCTGGTGATGGCTGCTCTTTTGATTGTTAATTCAACAGTACAAATACTATGGCAATTCTCTGCTACATCACTGTGAGTAACTCCAGCTGAATAATAATCAGCTTCTCTAAATAAACAGATTTTGACGTGGACAATTATAAGGCTAGCGCTGTTTCCTCTGTAAATGCTCATATAAAAGTGTTAATGCTCTGGGTGCTTTGAGTGGAAGGCAAATGTATATTTATTTAAGGGAAGTGTGTATTTATTCGGTGAGGCACTTTGAACAGTTGCTGAAAACCCTTGTAAGTACGTAGGAGTCCATCCATGGTAGTGGGGTGTGTGACTCCCACTGGATGCAACAGGTATTAGGTACCAATGTAAAAACCTCATTTTCCTCGCCTTTGCTAAATTATAGCAATAAAGTCTCTCTAAAGAGTGGCGAGGCTGTGTCGAGCTGGTCCCCGCTTCACCACTGGAGAAGCTGAGAACCTGGCACATCTATAAACAGTTCTGCCCACGTGCTCACCACAGGTGTCCTTTGCTAGGCAGTGCCAAGGAAATTTTTACTGCACAGCACCTCATCCTAACTTCATCCTTCCCTAAGTGTTTATGCACAGTTTTTTCCCCCCATTGTGAAAAAAAAAAACAACAAACCCAGCAAAGGAGTGATGAGACTTTTGCCTTCTTCACTAACTACAGCATTCCCCAAAATGTGGGGGAGTGACTGAATAGGCGTTTCAAGGGCTGCTGCACTGCTGGCAGTAAAAGCAGTGTCATCACATGGGGGATAAAGCCTGGTGTTACCTCAGTACGATAACCAAAACGCCGAGGCACCCTCCCCGCTTCACGCCTGAGAAGAGACTAAGACAATGATTTAAAGAGCTGTCAACAGGAAAAAAAAAAAAACAACAAACAAATGTGAAAAGGAATCCTCAGAGCTGGTGTTTACGGTCCTTGTATTAAACACGACGAAAGGCTGTAGTGACTTGTATTTATAGATTTTTTTTTTTTTTTTTTCATTCCGCTTTCAATTGGCATATGATGTACCTCCCACTGTTTCCCAGGGGGTCATGCTGATATGGAAAGAAAAACTACTTGTCCCATTGAAATTGCTGTCAAGATTTTAAGTATATTGCAGCAAGAAAAGATAATCTTGTTTTACTAGTTTAGCAGCTCAGATAGCCCGTCTTTAATGTCCTAATTTTGATAGGTGTGAAGACTAGAAGAAGCTTAATTTATATCTGCCTCACCAAACTAATTTGGTCATAAGTATTTTTGTCACAATCATAACGCACAGGACAAAACATTCTGTTTTTAGGGGTTTCACTCCCGTCGCAACATAATTAAGCTGTCAGGCTCTCCCATCAGATCCAGAACCAAGATGCTCTCGGCAGGACCGCACAAAACTGGCTCTGTGGGCCAGAGCCAAAGCTCCCAAAGCCAGCGGAAGGACTCCGCCTGTGCCACTGTAACTTCTTGCCTTATTACCAAGAACACGGCCATCGCACCGGTATTGCCCCAGAGCCCTGCTTCTCGGGAGTCTCCCATCAGGATATGCTCGGTCTCACACTGAAGGGCCATGGCCGCAGGTGATTTGCAGCTCCTGATCCTATCCTTGCACGTGCACAAAAGGATCAGGCTGAGACCTTAGGAAGCCAACCCACAGAAGAATAGCTGTGGCTTGAGCAAAGCAGCAGCAATGGCAAGTAGGAAAAAAAAAGCCCAACATGCAAATTTGCTTTCTCTGAAAGGTGCATCACTACTTGGACCACCACGTATGGAAACTAAGATGTAGCTTGCCTTAAGAGACCTATCTGGCAGGAAGCATTCTGGATTCTGATGTGCATGTATATAATTTCCGTGCCACTAAAAGTTTAAGGAAAGTCAGTGAAGCCTATGGAGAATTTAGACTTGGAATAGACCTACGGAGATATGAAGGCGTTTAAAAGCTAATTTGGCACCTAGCTGCCCTAGTGCTATTTGATGCATAAGGAAAAGAAACTCTCCAAAGTCCTTCCATGTATGAATTTTGGTGTGGGAGCAAAATTGTTGCTCAAATGGACTACCAGCGGTGATGACTTTCAGAAGACTCTTATCTGCCCTCCCACACCCTGACATGTTTATCCTGTGTAGGTTCACAAGCCTACAGCTCTGCTCTTTACCTCTCCACTCTCCCTGCAGAACTACATCGAAAAGGCAAGCGCAGGAGCAGCCTAGCAAACCTTCGCTCAGCTGAGCACGAGAGGCTCGGCGGTACCTGGAGCTCGGGTCATCCAACACGGGCAGAACCAAGCTGGCATCTTCGCCCGTCCCTGTAATGAAGAGCTGAACCGTTCCCCATCCAGAGCTGACGCTGGGCTCTGGCTTTTCTCTGCTCTTCCCACTGTCCACAGCTGACAGCTAACATGGTGAATGCTGAAATGTTTGCTTTCAGAAGAGTGGAGCGATAATGCTCTGCCACACAGAGTTCATTTTAACGGGATGAAACAATCCCCTCTCTTAGCTAATGCATAATTATCTTCAGCAAAGTGCTCGTCTTTCTCAGTATCGTTATTAACCTATTGCAATCGGAGCACGCCAGGCTCTGTCCGAAGGCTGTCCTGAGAATAAGAGGGTCTGAACAGGCTTTTAGAAAACAGACCTGTGTGTCAATTAACTTGCCATAGGCCTTTTTTTCACTAATTAAATGTCTTCCTGTCCCCTGGACCATGTTTCAATATCATCTAGGTATGACCTATTATTATCCTCACATGAAATAAAAACCACTAACAGCAAAAACGTGTTTCATGCTCTTTGCTTCTTTCAGCTGCAGCTGCTTTTCATTGCAGTTTTTTCCCCTTGATTACAGAATTGTAAAAAAAAAAAAAAAAAAAGGCAATATTTCTCTTTCTAAAACTTTTAACTACATATTCGAGTCCAACCAGATGCTGTAAATATGCTTAGGGTTTTGAGGGTTTTTTTCCATTCAAAAAAAACAAAACAAAAATGCACAGAAGGACACACACATACGGGAAAAAAAAGCAATCAAGAATTAATCAGCCATTGGAATAAGAGAAAAACAAATCCTAACAGAACAGGACAGCATCCTGCCCCGAACAGGTCCATATCAAATTCGTACATTCTCCGAAAAGATCAAGCTATAACAACTCATGGCCATAAACACGTACATTAACAACTAAATACTGCTTTTTTACTTTTGGTAAGCAAACCAGCTAGCTCTCATACTAACTAACCAGATTTCTTCATCTTGTAATTGAATGGATACATTTTTATGATTACATTTTCTTATCTAGCTTTATGAAACTGAGCCACAGGAAAACTTTTTTTTTAAATTTTCATAATAATTTGATTTCTTTTTGTCTTTTAGAGGCCCAAACAAAAAATAGCATGAATGGCAATCACAAAGGACATCCCTTTTCTAGTCTTAAGACTAACATTCTTTTTTTTTTTTAATGTGCATATAACCATGCCATTAAATAAACAATATCTTAGGCTTTTGATTACAAAAAGCAGTGGCATAATAAAAATATATGGAAACAGTTGTTCTTTACAAGATGTATATGCTTGTTTGTGTGAGTACATGTGTCTCTTTCAAACAGCAAGTAGATATTTTTTTCCTGTGCAGAAATTACTTGAGTATGGGGAAATATCTGCAGTTGCACAGGATTTTGGGGCCATATACTAATGTCAACTCAGGGCACAAGAAAAGAAAAGAAGAAAGGTCTCGGTAAGTAATTCCATGCAGTCAAATTAAAGTGAGTCTCCTTCACTAGGATTTATAGAAATTTGCTGTCAAAAAGCCAACTGCAGTATATTTCTTCTGGAGAAGCATTTTCTTTGCCAAAGGTTCCTTTGGCAAAAAGGGAAATTACGAAAAGAAGAGCCGGTGTCACTGGAGTTCAAGTCCGGCTGTACTCATTGCTCTGTCTAAAAATTGCAGGCATCCTTCAGAAGCGTTTTGGTTTGGCTTGCAGGGTCCCTTTCACTGGTACTTCCCTGTGCTGCACCTCAGAAAAATTCCCCACTGTGTGTTGTCTGACTTCTTGACCCTCTCTTTTGTCCTCTGGTCTCCTGAGAAGAAATCCTGACTTGCCTCTAGATTCTTGCAGGCTTTGATGCCATCTCCACCCGCGCTCCCTTTGGCATTAGAAGATGTCAAAAGCCAGATCACCTCTAACCGCCCCAGGTCTCGTGTTGCTTTGCACACACATTTTTGTACGGTCAGCAGCTCCGCAGTACTTTTAGGGAAGCAGTTTCGATGTTGCCCAATTCCCCCCTGTGGTGAAGATTTCCCTCCCTGTCAAACGTATATGTTAAGAAAAAAACCCGCAAAACCCAAACGCGAGAGGCATTGCATACAAATATACTTACATAAGTTTTAAAATCATGACATTTCTAAAATGGCATTTTTGTTCTCTTCCACTCGCCCTTTGAGCCTTTTGGATCTTGTATTTGGATCTTGTATTTCAAGTGTTTCTCTGTGCACATCGGATCAAACTCTGTTTTAACAACAACGTGGAACTTGAAATCCTGACACACATAACCGAGGTCTCAGCACTGGAGATCAGCGCTAAGGGACCTGCAGACAAAGTCCCTGAAGATGCTACACAAGGTCTGCCCACAGCCTGATGAGACATCCCCCAGCCCAGCGGCTCAGGGTGCTCCCTGAGGCTGAACCGCCTGTTCCAATGAAGGTCTGAAAGGGAGACCCACAGGACAGACCCCTCCTGACTTCCAATTATCCATCAGCCCAACGCTTGGAGCCCTTGCCCAACTCGGGAGAGACCCAGCTCCCGCTCCTAAACCGGCAGGGTGGAAGCCTCCAGCTGGCGGCTCCCCAGCCTGCGGGAGCACCCGCAGCACCAGGTGCTGGGTCCCTGCCCTCTCTCATCCCAGCTATCGCTGTGAAATGAAGAAGCCTTCCCTGGGAGAAATTCCAGCAAAACAGCAACATTCCCAGAAACGTGCCTCCCCAACAAAACCCAAAGATTTTGCTCACACCAGCGCTCTCTGGTGACAAGCGATTTTCTGACTAAAAGTGATTTTCTGATGAAAGCATCTAGCTAATTTGGGTGTCAAGAGGAAGGGCCCAGTCTTTCTTCAGTGGTGCCCAGGGACAGGACAAGAGGAAATGTACACAAACTTGTACATAAGGAGTTCCACCTAAACATGAGGAGAACTTCTTCACTTTGAGGGTGGCAGAGCCCTGGAAGAGGCTGCCCAGAGAGGTGGTGGAGTCTCCTTCTCTGGAGACATTCAAAACCCATCTGGACATGTTCCTGTGCAACCTGCTCTAGGTGGACCTGCTTTGGCAGGGGGGGTTGGACTAGATGATCTCCAGAGGTCCCTTCAACCCCATATCATTCTGTGATTCTCATTTCCACAGTAAGGATGAAGCGCGTGACTCCTGCGACGTGACCCACTCTTGGTAAGGCAGCATCACTGCCCTCCACACTGACCACCTGCAGGCTCGGAGCCTGGAATTCAGAACATCTGCCGTTAAACCCAGGGTCAGGTTGAACTTGCAGCCAGCCTGCTCTGAGTATTTCTTGAGCCCCTGAGCAAGAATGATTCAGCTACTGCACAGTCTGTCCTCAACGCTGGCTGGCTGTGAATTCAAAGTGATGGTTTCTGTTTGTAAAGTCACCAAGGGGCCATGAAAGAGCCCTCTGCTTCTTGCTGTACACACTTTGATCTGTAACTAGAGCTTAGCTCCTGCTTCATCTTCAGCCCAGCTGCTAGGAAAGGTAACCAGAGCCTTTGCCTTCAGCTGGGAGGGCTGTCACTAATGGTTTGCAGTCATATCATGGACACAAGATAGCTTTTGTACAATTGTTCCTGTACAACTTGTCTTTGTTGAAGAGAAAGGGCAAGGAGGTAGGCAGGAGCTGTACCTACTTTAGACTTCTCTCTCTGGATTTTCCTTTGATCCCGAGACAGCACAGCCCCAAATCACCACTTTTCAAAACCTGTCATTTTTTATTCTGCCAGTGAAGCTGCAAATAAACATGAAACACCGACCAGAACAAGGGAGATGCCAAAAGACTATGGCAACTGCTAGAAGGTAATTTCAGGGTGTGTTAAAATCCACAGCCAGAGTCTAATCAGCCTGTACGATCACACGCCGTGCTATTCAGCGGCAGTCACGTCGCCAAGGGGTTACTGAAGTACAGCTACCTGCATGTGCCTTGCAGTTCTGTCTCAAATTGCTCTCCTGACACACAACGACAAAGCCAAACGGCTGTGTTCAGGAAAAGCTCAGAAAAGGGTCCGGGAGTCAACGGGAGGGAAGTGAAGAGAAGACCACGTGCGTGAGGAGCTTACCTCTGCACCGTGGTAGCCCATGACCACCCTTGCAGACTAAACAGGCGGGAGACACAGATGGCACTCGTGATCCTGGAGGCTGCGGAAGGAACCAGCTGGGTTTCCTCGAGTTACTCTGCCCAGTCCACAAGCCGCCTGCTGCTTTGGGCCATCTCAGCCCCAAACTGCACGACCAAAATTAGATAGTGTAGGTATAAGCCATAAATATTGAGCCTTGAGACCTGTTTAGCTGTCACCTTTTCCCCTGCAAATGCTGTAGATGTCTTAGCAGTTGCGGTCTGACCGCATGGATTTGGCACATAACGTCTGAATTGGGGAGAAAGACACAGACACAGGGGATTCGATCACCTACCTACCAGGCAAGACTCTTGTTGTGATCCTAAGGCTGTCCTCCACTTCCCTGCCTCCTTCACTGACTGCCCCTGCCACATGAGGATATATTCTTCAGTCCACTGTCCTGCTTCTTTTTGCCCCAGTAGAGTTGCTGGGAAGAATGGAAAGCAGGTCAGCAGTACTACAGATGGACAAAATGCCCTCTCATTAATATCTTCTTCTCAACCCGTTTTTCTCACACCTGCATCCACTTTTAGCACACACTTCTCCAAAAGCAACAGTATTTGTAAGAGGGAGACGAATGTTATCTGGCTCTACTTTATGGAAAGCAATCAAACCCTGAAATCTGCAAGAAGCAAGAAACATAGAAAGAATAAAACAGACCATAAATACCCATGAAACAGAACACCATCAACACCACCAACTTGCCTTTTTTTTTTCAGATGCCTATCAGGAACAGCACAGTACCTCACCCAGAGAGGCTGGAGGGGGTTGTGGAGGCATCTAACAACTTAAAACTCCTCAGACTGTGACTGGAGCTGGGAGCAGCTTGAGGGAACAGTATGTGCTCCAGCTGCTATCTCCCAGGCTGATCATACCACACACCAGGAGAGAGGGGCTCTCCTGTAACTTAAGGAGAAGAGATATACGCTGGGTAACATTTTCTCTGAGGATACTTCTTAAGTCTCTGCTCCATTCTCACTGCCTTGTGACCTCCTCATGGGCTAGTATTCCCTTCATTTTGTGTTTCCCTTGTTTTCTACTGTTTGTAATCTGCTTCACTCCAATGAGGACACACAACCTGTGGTTTTCACCCTTGAAACAAGCCTTGACACCCATTCCTTCTTGCTTACCAAATACACACACACACAAAACAACCAAAACTTGTATTTGGAGCTGGCTGATAGGTGCTAGTATTTAAGTGAAGAATTTGATTTATTCAAGAACCACCCATGTTCAAGAAGGAAGATTCAAATGGGAACGAGTTGGGAGAGTAACCCAAGATTACTTGGATGGCTAGTGGAATGGAAAGCCTACCTTAAAAACAGGCAGTTAAATGCATTTGACATGTTTACCATCATCAAATGAAGGCAGAGAAGAGACATGTTTGCTATCTATAAATATACCAAGGGGATGAAGAGAAGCACTTTTTAATGGTGTGGTTGAAAGCTCTCATCCAGGTCTATCTGGAAAGTACTGAAAGTACTGCTGAAAGTACTGCTATCTCCGTCTACTACCTGTCTGTTTACAATTTGCAGCTCATCCCACAGAACAAGACATAGGATCATTCCTGAATCCTCTTCAGTGCAAAGTCAAACAAGATAACTCACTGGCTGGTTATGCCACAACAGCTGACTTTGTTCAGGAGTGGCTGGGGAGGACACCACCATCAGCCAAGTAATGGCAGTCGGCAGGGAAGGTAGGAGTGGGAAGGAGAGGGACCTCACATGCTCAAGTGTTTGCACGAGCTATTTGCAAAGAGAACCCATCACTACTTGAAAGGACAATGTTGGCAGGAGAAGAAATAGCTACACCAGCTTTCAGAATCTGGACTCTAGAAGACACATGAGGTTCCAAAAGCACAGGGAAGACTTCATCATTTTAAGATGAAGCTTCTCAGTTTCTGGAAACAGTGGTATGACATGACAACGTGACAACAGGGGACTGCACTCACCTCAGAGGACCCCTCCAAGTCCTACTTGCCCATAATGTTCAGCTAGCAAAGGAAATGATGTGCTTGATGCAGCTGGAGCTGGACCTTAGAGGGTCTGAGATCCCTACCTGGTTTGTCCACAGCTTTCACCTATGCATGTGTGTAAGACATAAGTAGGCTATTAGTAATATTTAGAGAATTACAACCTGTATGTACAAGAATTGACTTACTGCCATCTGTCTGAACACATACTCTGAGTCAACACACTGGTTTTGTATCTGGGGTCTGCTTTGGCAGTTTTACAGCCTCTCAGTGCCATTTGGAGATTGTCTGAAGACAAACAGCTACACAAGAAGACATGGGTCCCTGAGAACAAGGTATGATGTTTGAAACTCATCAACTCCCATGGCATTCGAGGCAGGATGTCACAGGCCACTTGCTCATATGGCTTGCTTTCTGGCAGCTTTGCCCACGGGTGACACAGCCATCCAGGTGTGCCCAGGGCTCCCGCACAGCCTGCTCTGCTTGGACCAGGAACGACCTGCCCAGCCTGACCTCCAGGGTTTCCTCAGCGCAGAGGATTTGTTTATCAGAGTCACGGCCACGGACAGAGGCGGTAATGCAGAAAAAAAGAACGATGATTTCACCAAGCCATGGTGTTCTCCAAAGAACGGCTTGGCTTTAGAAACACTGACGTTCTTAGTGTTTCTGAGTAAAAATTACCTTAGAATTTTCTATTTCCAGATTTTCAGAATGTTTTTCTTGGTTTTGGCCCACTTTTTCACTGAAATTGAAAGTAAAAAAACTCTCAAGAGATTAATTAAGTGCCAGAAGCCTGCTTGCTGACAACTGTCCCCTTCTCCCCCTGATTTCACATGAACTAGAAATCTTCCTCCTCAGCCCACTCTCTTTTCTAGCTCTGATAGAGGCATCATATCCCCCGAGGCTTGGAAACTACAATGCTTTTTAAAAAAATCCATTCCCTGTAAACCTAAGCAAATGCCTGATTCTGAGCTTTTATGTGAAGCAGCCCAGTTAGCTGACAAATTAGCAAATCTTCTGATTTCTAGAGAATGATCCTATAGCTTGTATTTTCTATCCCAGTGCTCTGAAAACAGGACAGACACAGTTTCTGATTGAAAAAAAATGTGAGCAATGGCACTTGGTACTTACAGCACACCTGCCTCTTATAAACATGGCAGGACTGCAAAAATAAAGAAAGGAATTATCTCCCTTAAGTGGCAGCATAAACCAAAACACTGCAGAACCAGAGCGGGGCCGAGTCCTCACCAAGGGCACTTATGTGCAGTTCGAACAGTTTCCCTATGGAATGACAACACCTAGACCCAACGCTTCCCCCTGGAAGGACCAGCCCAAGAGAGACAGGGCTGCGCTGCAGAGCAGTGGCATTCCCAACACTTTCACACCTACCTACCCATCACCTGGGAGAAGATGATGCTGTGGTGGCACCTGGCTGTGCTCACAGATACATGCAGATAAACAGCATCTAGAACTTCCTAAACGCAACATCTTCTTCTCCTCACTCTAAAAAAGTATCTCAGACTTGTTGTCTCTTTCTCTCTCTCTCTAATTGTATTAAAAAGAACAAGGGATTCGTAACAGCATTTAAAAATATATTTTCCCCTCTTATTTCCCCCAGTTTTCCCCTTCTTTCCATCCCTGCTTTAGAAGCTCTTCTCCTCCTCCTCCTGCCTCCCACTCATTGCTGGTTCTATTTTACTGACCCACATTAGTTTTACTGGTTCCTGCAACCCTGTAACCTGCTATAAAAGTTGGGGATGTCTGTTTTTTCTCTTGGAGGAAAGGCGGACAGAGTCAAGCTTGTTCTTTTCCTCTTATATATATATATTTTTTTTTTTTTCCAAACCTGTTTTTTCCCCCCTTCTCTTTATCCTATTACCTGAAAGCCAGTGAAGGATTTGCCTGCATTGCCCGTGGGTAGATTTGGTCTCCTGCTGGTCGTGGCTCAGTCGCGGTTGGCAGCCTGCTACCGCATTGCCCTTGCACTGAAATGCTGCGAGCTCTACTCCTGCGCTTGCAAAGTGGAAAAATTTTTGCAGGGTGGCTCTGACCGCTGCAAAACCCCGCAAAAACCCTCATATTCTCTCCTTCTGCTCAAGGCAACGGTAACTGTGCTTTCCGTGATAGCAGTGCAAGCTATTAGAACTGCACAACTTTTACCTTAAATTAGCCAATATTTCTACTGTGTACAAAGGCAACTAGCTATGGACTGGGAGGAAATATCCACAGCTTCTGCCCACAGACCCTCAGTGCGTGGACCCTCCAGGAGGGTGCTGCAATTCCTGTGCTGTCGTCCTCCCTACCCAGCGCAGCCGGTGCCAAGTTTCCAGCACGGCTCAGGATGTATTGGATGGCAGGGACCTTCACACTATTCTCTGTATTTCCTATTTGCACTCAGGCTCAGCATCCTCGCTGGCACCTCCCGCACAGGGGGACACCCCTCCTGCATAAGCCAGTTGGGGAGGGGATGGCAATTAGTCACCTACCTGTAAGGCCACACGGGGCTCTTGAGTTAATTGCCTGCAGAGCAGAGGATCTCACCGAGGGGCTCGTGAATCACACACAGGGTTTCAACCGAGCTGAGACATAATATTTAGAAGGACTGACAGGATGTATTTAAAAACTATCTGAGATGTACTCAAGCATCTCAAGACAAACAGTTTCCTATGTTAATTACCCACACTGTAATGCACTTTTTTTAGAGCATGAGCTTGCCTAGCTGCGGGTTCCAGTTATTGTTCACCACTGTCCATAGACGTTCTCTTATTCTGCTGTTTACTGCATTAAAAACTCTTCCAGTGTCTCACTCTAAAGCAGAATTTTCAGATTTTAAGTAATTCTTTTAACTTTTTTTTTTACCTTATCTGCTAAATGGACACCAATCTGGAAGTGCTATCTCAAGCCTCACGCTTTGCCTCTTAACCAGCATGTCAAAGTAGTTCACCAGGGTCTCTAAAACCCTTCTAGAAGGGTCCCCACTTTCTAGAAGAGTCTTTTGTCCTGGGCTCTCTATGCTCTCTACACTTACAGGTTGCACTCCCTGCTGCTGAACACGCAGACACCTCCCCATGTTCCAATCAGTTCAGCTAAACGTGTCAGATACTGCCAGTCCCTGACCAGCATGTCATTTCTGTGCTACATGTAAATTCCGTTTGCAATTATTTTATATTTTCACCCAAATCACCAACAAAACACCTAAGTAGCTCTGGGCCAGCACCAGAGACGCATGCCTTTCTGTGTACGCTGGATGATGATTTCTCATCTTAGTTTTCTATTACTTCAAGACCTATGAAAAATTTTAAGAACATTTAATAAGGGAGCTAAGTTTTTGAAAAATGCCATTTTTGTTAAGGAGGGATGTTGTGTGGCACTAATTCAAATATGTTACAGAAGTATAAGTACCAACATCAGAGGGGTTTTTTTCAGAAAACTTTATAAACCCATAAAAATTAGACTAAGTTTGACTAGTGAGTGGTGTTCTACATACACTAGAATTACTTGTCCTGTTGTCCTCAAAAATGTTGCCGACTGTACTCAGTACCATCTTCTTCATGGTTTTACTTGGAACTAGTATCATGCTTACCTTTAGAAAATCCAACAACCTCATAGTTTTCTCCTGGTCCTTTCTTAAGCCTTTGTTAAAAATCTACTGAAAAAATATTGTAAACTTTTTGGTTTTTTTCATTTGTATACCGCTCTTCTACTTAATTTTTCTTGAATCTAAATGTCTCCATGGACACTGCAAGAAGTCTTCAATTTCAACAACTTCTGTATTTCATCTCAGTCACCACATGCACTGAAAACGTAAGCATTTATAATGTTAAATGATTTAATGCAATTTTTCTAAGTGCTGTACACATGAATCAGCTCACTACCTCAGCCTAGCTATATGAGATCTAGCCAAATGCAAATCTGGTTGCTTGCTTTCATTCCAAATCTCCAGAATTGATAGCAACGTATCCTGGAACTCCGAGATAAAATTTGCAGATGATATTTTTATTGCAAATAAATGAAAGATTTCTCTTTTTCAGAACAGTAGGACAGCACTCAACAAGCCCATAGAGCACAAGCTTTCTTGTAAAAGGCAGTGGAGCAATCTATGGAGTAAAGAAGCTACGCTGTACCCTCAGGATGTTACAGAAAAGGCTATACTGAGTAGCGGTAGTAATTTTACAAACATGACTGGAGGCCAAACAACTATTATCATGAGATTGCTTCAGAGACTCCCTGGATGATTGCCCTAGAAGCTAGGGGAATAAACCCACTGATAGGTACAGATAGTTATGGTGGTGGAGTCAGAAAAATATTAAAATAAATTAAATATGGAGCAGATTTTGCTGGGTGAGCCACATTGCACCAAACATAAACTGGTTAACAACGTGACAAAGTTACCAATGCTTTTACGGAAGAGTCTTAGCTGTTTAATTATTTATCACTAATGTTATATTGCAGCATATTTATACAATATTTAAAAGAAGACCTGAGCCTGCTATTTATTCATGAGAAGATATCCTGTAGACTAAAAGGGTTCATTAGCACAGCATAAAGTTATTAACAAGTCAACATCTTAACTCTTGCCTCTTGCCCATGCTAGCAGCGCAGAGAAATACTCTCCATTTTTTCACTTCTGAGCCTAAAACACCACAGAGTCTCCGGTGGTTCCCAAAGTCTATATTGTAACCTACTGTTCTCAAAATCTTCCAGGGAAGTTCCTTGTCCCATAAGGATTTCTCTCTTTGCTTGGGAAAAGCAGCTCAGGAAAACACACTGCAGCGAGACCCAAAATTGGTAAGAGCCAGGCATGAACAGATCTGGTGGTAACTTTGCTGCCACGGGGAATTTTGAGCAGAGAGTCTACAGGCTCATCATGGGACTCTGTTCTGCAGTGCTGTGTCCCCAGCCCCCAGTCTAAAGGCAACTCTTAGTCAAAGAAAATACAACATTCCTCCTAACCCTCCTGATAAGACAGAGAAAAATTTACTTACTGGGACCATGTTTCTTTTATCTTTCTCTTGAAGGAGCTGCCATGACAGAACAACTAGATACGTCTGCTAAAGTTTAAATAGCTTCAATCAAGCAGGAATGCTGGATTTTATTTGTTTTTTTGGGGGGGAAGGACTGCAGAAAGTATTTTTTTCTTTTTTCCCCAACCGGAGCAAGCAAGCCAAGGAGAAGAAATGGCAAGAGCTCTCCAAAAGTAGTCATGACTAAATCCAACTCGTTGTTACCCAGCACTCTGTCCACACAACCAATATCAAGAACAACTGATCGTTCCTTCAAACATTTTCTATTCACTAGCAGCTTAAGGCAGCCTTGCAAAGGGGAAGGACTCTCTCTGGAAAGAGCTGGCAAAGTTGGCACGTGGTGTGCTATTTGACCAGGGGGCTTCCAGGCAGCTGGAGTGCTGGGCAGTGGTGGGCAGAGCAGGAGCAGTGGGCAGTGTGTTGTGCCGAGGGACTCACAGCACTAAATGTTTTTCCCTAGCGTGTGACTACACCAATCCTGAACTCGGTAAAAAAACCCCAATACCGAGATATGCTCTAACGTTAATGGCTGGATTTAGACAACCAGTAAAGGAAAGATTTCGATTCAGATCCACATAAAAGAAATACATCTATTTCTTTTACATTGAGGACTGCATCATTCAGATGGTTCAGAGACAAGCACAGTTCCCAGTAAAATGATCAAAGGACACGATCACCACTTCTTGATATTTGCAAAGAACATTTTGCCATTAATCTTATATTTGCAAATTCCATGGGAGTCAGATAAAAGACGCACACCGCTCAGAAAACCCACACAAGCCAACACGTAACGTTTAGATCGAGCAATGCAGAGGTTCTTGACTCCTTGACGTGACCCACAGAAACAACATCACTTTCGTCTTTCAAACCTTGTCATTTTCAGACAAACCGGAGCTGTCTGAAAGGCCACACACACAGCAAATTCCTCCGACCATCGAACAGCAGCTGGGAAACCATGCTATGATGACTCAGACTTGCGCTGCGTAACTCTGCAGCTACTCCTCAGTTTTGGACTCAAAGGGTATCATACAGTAATTGCATCTTGCATGAACTGAGTTGGTCTCGCTTATGAAAAGGAAAAAAAAATTCCTTGCTTAGGAACCCAGCTCACAGCCTGAGCCATGAGGAACGGGCCTGAGCCGTGTACCTGAAGAGCAGCGTAGATGTAATTTTTATTGCTGTTATGATGATGGTCATAGACGTTGTGGGTAAGACATTCTGTCCCAAAGCGTTCGCAATCTAAGTGCAGGGCTACACAGAGCAGGTGGTGGAACTGCACGAGGCAGATTGAGCACACAAACAACAAAGCAAACTTGTGCTTATTGCTGATGACTAAAGCTGTGGGTAAAGGATGCTCCCAAAGCTTGTAATTTGGACTGTGCATTAGCATTTTGATTTAAGTACCATCCGAGCAGAAAAAAATACTTTAAGCTTATGAATGAAATAAAAAATAAGAAACACCTTAATTTTAGTTAAAATACAGCTCTGTAGCGCTGCAAGTCCTACATCCCTTCAGCAACGGCACGTGAATGTGACAGTGAGCATGAACCTCATGTGTCTACAGGAACTTCCTTGTGCCCAACGTTGCAGAAAAGGCAGATGACAATCGTTACGGAGTCATTTGGTCTTTCCCTGGCCTCCAGCCAGCTGTGGCCTGAACTGCCCGGAGCAAACACTAAATGCAAACTGGCAACGCAGGGGATGAGCACTTCAGGTGCCATAACTGCTGATACCGTCACAGCTCACGGGTTTTGCATTTAAACAGCAGAGCTGAGAGAACGGTACAACGAATTCTCAGATGATCCCCAGGGAAATTAGTTAGTCCGATTCCTCAAGATTCTTTTTATAAAAAGTCACCCTCAGTGCCTATATACTATAAATAGTTATCTGTAATACCAGCAGGGAGATTTTTCTAAATACATGTTTTATATCGCCTGTGTTGTAATTTCTAGAACAGTTTATTCCACAAAGAAAGGAAAAAAAACCAAGCTGCAAGTTTATTAAGGCTTTCATTCATGAAAACAAACCCTCTATGCATCAGGTAAACATGTGGCTCCAAGTTAAAATCAAGCAGGTCTCGGTATCACAGGCAGAAAACCATCTGAACAGTCAAAAAAGAGAGAAACTACTAAAAACAAGCTCTTGAGTAATGAAAGGCTTCATTGCAGAATCTCAAGCAGAGTGCCATCTTAGAATAGAAAGCACCAACAATACCAACTCCTTTACATTACTTTCACTGAAATAAGTAAAGGGTTTAATGTAAAAATGACAGTTTTCCCCATCCAGAAGTACCTCAAACTGCTCGAGTTTTGAGACAAGATACCATTCATACAACAAAATGTTTGGCATTTCTGACACACTGAGGCCCTGAATAGTTCTATTTCTTCCTATTTAGTTACCTCTTTAGATTATAAACCTAAACAAATCGATAGTTATAACCACAGAATCACAAAATGGTTGAGGATGGGTGGGACCTCTGGAGGTCATGTGGTCCACCCCCCTCCACCCACTCAAATCACAGAATCTTCTTGGTTGGAAGGGACCTTTGAGATCATTGAGTCCAACCACAAAAACAAAACAAAACCAAACACCAAAACCAAAACAAAACCAAAAACCACACAAAACAAACACCCACAATCCCACACCACACCCACCCACAAACAGACACAACCCAACAATCTCGGGCACTACAGCATGCCCTGAAGTGCCATGTCTACACGTTTCTTAAATACCTCCAGGGATGGCAACTCCACCACCTCCCTGGGCAGGCTGTTCCAGTGCCTGACCACTCTCTCAGTAAAGTAATTCTTCCTAATAGCTAATCTAAACCTCCCCTGCTGCAACTTCAGACCATTTCCTCTGGTCCTGTCATTATTCCCTTGAGAGAAGAGGCCAACACCCACCTCTCTACAACCTCCTTTCAGGTAGTTGTAGAGGGCCACCTAGTTGCCCAGGACCGCGTCCAGACAGTTTTTGAATATCTCCAAGGATGGAGGTGCCATGAGCACCCTGGGAAACCTGTGCCAGTGCTCAGTCACAGTGAAAAAGTGTTTCCTGATGTTCAGAGGGAACCTCCCATGCTTGTGCCCATTGCCTCTTGTCTTGTCATTGGGCACCACTGAAAAGAGCCTGGCTCTGTCCTTTTTGCACTCTCCCTTCAGGTATTTATACACACTGATGAGATCCCCTCAGAGCATTCTCTTCTCCAGGCTAAACAGTTCCAGCTGTCTCAGACTTTCCTCTATGTGAAAGTCCCTTCATCATCTTTGTGGCCCTCAGTTGGATCTTCTCCAGTGTGCCCATCTCTCTCTCGTACTGGGGAGTCCACAGCTGGACACAGGACTCCAGGTGTGGCCAGACCAGCGCTGAGCAGAGGGGAAGGATCTCCTCCCTCAACCTGCCGGCAACACTTTGCCTAATGCAGCCCAGGATACCGGTACCCTTCTTTGCTGCAAGGGCACACCTCCAGCTCATGGTAAACCTAGTGTCCGCCAGGATCACCAGGTTCTTTTCTGCCAAGCTGCTCTCCACCTGGGTGGCCCCCAGCATATACTGGTGCATGAGGTTGTTCCTCGCAACACACAGGACTTTGCATTTCTCCTTGCCAAACTTCCCATTGTGTCCTTTCAGCCCGTTTCTCCAGCCTACCGAGATCATTCAGGAGGGCAGCACGACTCTCTGGCCTATCAGTCACTTGTCCAAAGTTCATGTCACCTGCAAACTTGCTGAGGGTACGCTCTGCTCCATCTTCCAGATCTCTAATGAAAATGTTGAACAGGATTGGATCCAGTATGGACCCTTGGGGTACACCAACAGATACAGGCCTCCAACTAGACTTTGTGTCACTGATCACCACCCTCTGGGCCTGGCCATTCAGCCATTTTTCAACCAACCTCACTGCTCCTGCAGCCCCTACAGAAACATCTTGTCTATGAAAAGCTGTTGAGAATCATTATACAAGACTCTCCTAACCTTGTCTGAGATTACTTTTGTGTGTACCTTTGTGAAATGAAATCTTCAGTCACAAGACTGTATAAAACGCACATTCGCAATTTATCTATTCCCCATCCTCACCACTATGAAAGTTGAAGCAGCGTGCAAATTAAACTTAGAAGGTTAAATAGTTCCAGGCTTCTTTATAAGCTATTATTAACTTCATTATTTATGAGTCTCTCTCTTTGTTGTAACGTTCTTCAGCTGAAGGTTATTGAACTGCAACTTCCTATCACAGCATCTTTAATTAGACCGGCTTTCCCCAATACATTATAAAGCACGGTGAAGAAGGAAGTACTCTCTGATCATCTTCTGTTTTACACCGTGGTACTACAAATGATTTTTGCTTTGTGGGACTCAGGCCTATAAACGCTTTTGTGAATCAGGACAAAACGCTTGATGTTAATCTCTGAGTTCACCACCTTTTTTCAGTGATGAGGAAGCCTGTCTAACAAAAGAAAGAATCTTTCTTCTTCAGGTAAAAATGGTCAACCTGTCTGTTTTCACCAAGAAAAAAAAAAAGAAGAGTGTAGTATGATGACCATTTGGCTTTCAGTTGAATCTCTCAACGTCAATAGTTGTTCAACTCTAACTCTGTTGTTAAAGCTTTTGCGATAATGTATCTCCAACTAGTTTAAGACTCCTGTGATGTCTTAGCCGCTTTCCCCAAGTCACTCGATGTCCACCATTTGTTTAGAGAGTTGAGAAGCCCACTTAAAGCTATCACATGCCTAAAGGGCCTTAAGGATACTCCATGCCTCTGGCTATTTTTATGTCTTGGAGGTCAATTTTGTGGTGGTCTTGAAAGAACTCAGTGCCTGAGGGCTCCTGCTATGATTTTGTCTTAGCAGTATTTTGCCTTAAGGGGGGACTTTCCACCATTAAATCTAGATCTAGAATAGAAATCTCTCATTCTGAAAATTTTGAAATTAGAAATTAATTATTGCTTTGTTACTTTACATGGAGGAACCTGATTCTCTTCACAAGTTTGTTTTCTTTATACATTTGAAGTATCCCTTTCCTGAAATTTCCAGAAGCAACCACTATGGGCATTACTGAATTGGTGGGTTTTATTTAATTTAACGAGTAAATAAAAGGTAAATGAGAAAAATATTGACTAGATAAAATATATGTCCTAGTTTGGCGAGTAAAAAGTAGTTTAGGGTCTGACTCCGTTAGCTTTATTGGTAATTGTGCAGTATCTGAAATACATGACACTGCTTCTGTCCTGGTTTAAGTGACACAGGACTAATTTATCTTTCAGTAATTTTACTTTTCAGTAAAGTCTCTTCTAACTCTTGGAAAAACTGCATTTTTAGAAGATGCTAGTGTCTGAATTTGTGAAAATATTTACTTTATAGCCAGCCAGGCTCTGTGGGTTTCAAGGTCTCAGTGTTTTTGAGTTAGGAGCGAGACCTGGGCACTTGATCCAAGCTGGACATCAGGATTATTTCATATCATGAATGTCACATTCAATATAAATTAGAAAGTTTGCTCAGGAGTTGTCTCTCTTCCCTGATGGCTGTGATCTTGAGAACTCTTTGCCCTGGTGCCAGAGCCCTGAGCCCTTCCCTTCCTCCCGAAGCTGTAGCGCTGGCAGTGTCCCACATTTGCTGTCCCCTGCTGGGACTCCACATCTTCCTGCTGAAAGAACGGGCTGAGTATAATCCTTGTATATTTTATATTGGTATCGGGATCGATACTGGTTCTTTAGTATTATTAATGTTTACTGTTTAGCCTTATTCTATTAAATCTGTTTACATTTCAGCCCTCAGGTTTCCTTGTTTTTTTCTGATTCTCCTTCCCAGGTGGGGAGGGGTCATCGGGTAATAGAATATTTGTCTAAATGACAATAAATTGTTACGGGTTCTTGAAATCATAACAACTTTCAAAACAGAGTAACACTTCAGATGAATCGAGCTGACCATTAATATGAACAAGACAGCTATGGTACATGGGAACATGCTCCTTCCCACTCTTGCTAAACCACTAGGGATTTGCACTGTCATCTAGAACACCTGGAGCAGTTAATAAAGGTAACAAAATGTATGACTGATTCTTCTTCAGTATTTTAAAAGAGATAGGCAGGCACCTAAAATAATTTTCCTCACCCACTTGGTAATTACTTCTGACTTTTAAGGTCCCATGCTTACACCTGTGTGAAGTCACTTAAACCTCTGCAGGACATCACTGGGTGTAACTGCTGGTCCATTCAGGTGACATTAAAGGACCAGGGTATGAAAAATTGCTCTCCAGTATGTTTTTTTTTTTTTCATGACTAGTTCCTCTCTCTTTCCCTGAAGCAATAACAGGACAGAGAGGTGGCACATGAAGCTTTTGTCTTCTGGAGAACGCCAGCTCAAGGAAGAGACCACTGCTTGTTAGCCAGAGTATCTGCGACAGCTCTGACACAGAATCCTAATGACAGTAATGCCAGCCAGAGAGCCTGGAAAATGTACACACCGAGTACACTGCGTCCTTGAAATAATATTTACTGTTTATTTGTTCCTTAGCCAGGAGGGATGCACATCCATTTTCTGCTTGTTAGGAGACTGCAAAACCAGACCAAAGAGCTATCCCTGGGCATGAATTTTAAACTAGGCACTTGGGATAGAGCTCAGGATGGTTAACGTGACTTTGAATTCACGTAAGCTCTCTTCTCTCCACACCTGTTACCTGGTGAGCTGCATCGGCTTGCTAAGCCACGTACAGATGACACACAAGGAGTTTTCAGCCTTAGGTCTCTGATCCTACAAGCAATTCTGTGTGTGCAGATGCCTGACTCCTTGCCCAGCCTTCAACCAAGGCTGAAAAGATCTGCATGGGTGTTTACATCCCTTTGTGCAGGACCAAAAATCAGTCACTGCATATGACTCTTGGCATGACTAATTACAGCTCCAATAGAGGGTTGACCTCCATTGATTCAGCAGCAGGTGAGGAACATTGGGGATGAACTGAGCTATGTAAGAAGTGATCCTTCACCCATCCCCTGTGCTGGAGGAACCACCTTTGTCTCAAACAAAATAACCACTTCCACTCTGCCCACAGACCTTCCCTGTGCAAAGGGCAGAACAAAGCCTATTTGCAGGAGCTCTGTGCTTTATAGAATTTAAGGGCACAGAAAAACATGAGATCATTTATTCTGATCTCCTCTGTACTGCAAGCATTTCACCTTTGTAACTTGAACTGAAATCAGTAATTTACTTTTCATTGAAGTCGAGTGTGTTTAGCTGAAGGCTACCTTCCAGGATGGCACTGAGCTTTGAACTGAAAACATCAAAAAATACAAAATCCACTAATTCTCTTCCTAGTCTCCCCCAGTAATTAATCACCGTGGTATTAAATATTGGCACCTAGTTTCCCATATGAGTGTACCAGGATTCGGCTTTTAATCATGCATCCTTTCCTTGCTTAATTTAAAGGTCTTTTAGATTATACAGTTCTCCTCCCCCCATAAAACCCGCTAATCCGCTCACCTTCCTTTTGATAATGTAAATAAAAGGAAATGTTCAAGTTTCTTATTGTACGGCATTTTCTCCAGGTTCCTCATATTTATAGTTTTTTTCCACCCTCTCCAATTTTTCAAAACACCATTTAAAAATATGAAGGTGAGAACTGACTGCAGTATTCCAGTGTCTGCCTCACCAATGCCGCATACAGGCACAAAATCATCTTCCAGCTTCTAATCACTACTCCCCAGCTTGGATATTCAAGGATCACATTAACCCTTCTGACTTTATGCTGCAATAGAAACTTAATGTTCAGTTGCTCATGCCCTAAATGCTTGCGCCCTCATTTTGGGAGTCAGGCTCTATGCTTTTGCAAGAGCAAGTCTGCATTCATTTTTATTGTACAATTTTGCATTTGACTACGAAAACGCTCCTTTTAATGGCTCCAGCTTACAAAGAAATCCAGGCCTAATATGCTTGCTCCACCCAACAAATATTATTAGCCTATTAATATGAGTCCCTATTTACGTTCAGATCATTAGTAAAAATATAAATAAAAAACCTCTGGTAATTCTGAAAGCAATTGTTCAGCTCTCACTTAAACCCAAGAACATCTAAACACTAAATACATCTCAGTTTTCAACAGTAAAATATCACTTGTACTTAAAATTCCAGCATACTGGAGCACTGTTAGTTAATTACAGTAAAAGGCATGTGTTTTGGAAATGATCTTTTAAAAAAAAGCCATTAGGACAATGTAGTTTTAACTAGTACCCAAGTACTACTATCCTCAAGTTTTAGACCATAAAAAGCCTTTAAAACAGAGACCTTATAATAAATTAAATATCAAACAACATACCAAATGGTTTGTCTTTTTTCCCTGGCTGCTACTGAATGAGTCTGGTTCCAAAAAATCAAACAACTCGGTAGACATCCAACCTGAGCATACCTCGCAAGTTAAAGGTGGGCTTAATTGCACATGAGGGACTCCGTCAAACGCAGGGGGTCTCTCTGGAGTTGCCGGATCCCATCTCCCATCAGCATGCTTTTTACTTTCAACGCTGCAGAACAGTAAATGCCCCCTGTCAGGTAATGACCACCCTCTTCTCTGCGAGTGGCAGTGAGCGATGAGCCACTCAGCGCCTGGGTGGGGGGACACATGAAGGGTTCTGCTTTCAGGAGACCTCAGCTTTCAGCTGAGAGGCAGAACTTGATGGGGCGAAGCACTCTCTTAGTAAATGAAGTTCACAATCACATTTAACGGCCACGGGGATGAAAAAGAAACCCAAACATCTAGTATCAAGCTTGGATTTAAGTAAAAATAAAGAGGCCATGAACTCTTCAAAAAGTCCCCAGTCCCCAAACCCTTTAGATAGCGTTTTGGCACATATTTAATAAAAATGTGAATGTCCTTCTCTATCGATCTTGAGATGAGCTCTCATTGGCCCACATACAGCTAATCCTAGGAAACTGAACTGCTTGCACAAATAAGGGACTAAACCCTTAGGAAATTTGTTGAACTAAAGAATAAACAAAATATCCATAAGACTCGATTTTCAAGGGCATGAAGCATCCACAGCTTACACTTGAGAATACTAAGCATGTCTGAAAATTGGGACATTTGCTTTGTTTCTGCTGTTAAATTGCTGCCTCAGCTTCCCTGCCCTTTCCCTGACATACAGCATCAGAATATTTTAGATGTGTTTTTTACAGCGGGGTACTGAGAGTTCATTCAGAGGGGTATGTTAAAGTACCTTTAAGGAAAATTGATCTATTAGCTCTTAACTTCAAAACATTCAGCCTCAAGCAAGGCTGATTTTTATCCCCGCAATAGCTAGTTTGTCATGTGTTTAGAGATGTCAGAAAACAAATCTGGTGGCTAAAGCTGTCTGCTGGTGTGAACTGGCAAAGCTGTGCTGGCAAGGCAGAGTTTGGCCTGATCTTCCCTCAATATTAAGTGACACAATGCTTTCTGTGCTCTGCACCAGCCAGCCCTCCCCATCATAAATACTGAATGCAATACCTGCATGATTGCTGGGGTGACTTTGCCCGTCACCTTCCCTGAGGAGACAACAACGCAAAACACGCTTTACTCCAAGAAAAGCTGCACTCACCCGATCTTCTTCTTCTCTGACATCTGGCATGGTGCTGATGCAGAGGCTGACTGCAGTGATGGCAACAAAAGAAATTGAAATACAAGCAAAGATCTTTCCCGGGATCCCTGAGTGGGGGTTCTCCACCATATCCCTGAGCTTTCGCATGCACAAACTCAATCGGCTATTGTCCTGGAAGGCACATTGCGTAGTTTCACTAAATACCATCTCCCCTTCATACAGCCTGGCCTCAGCTGCCTCCTCCTCTTTCTGTCGCAATCTCTTTTTACAGCACCATTCCAGGTGGTCCTCTTCTATCCCCCAGTACACAAGCTCCTCCTGAAAAGAAAGAGCGCACATCTCCCTGAGAAGCCTCAGCTTCCCAGCTGTCAGGAAAGTCATGATCGTCCTGAAGGCACTAGGATTACGGTCAAAAAAAAATTCATTGCAGCTAACATCATAATCATCGCAGATGTTCATGATCTCATCGTAATTGTTGCAAGATTTTAGCTTCCCAAGCCTGGTCAAGGGGCAGTTCTCCAAGGTGGTCCAGGGAATTTTGTATTTAATACCACCTACATTGATGATCACAAACCTGGTCCGGTCATCCAGGCGGGCTAAGCAGCACAAGTCTTCCCCAGGGTGCAGAAGTTTGGCCTTTTTGTAGAAGAATCCTTTCTTGGTTTGCACTTCACACAGGTTTTCCAAGTTATTGAAGGAGTAGGAGCTGAAGTCAGGATCTGCATTCCCAGTGAGCAATGCCATTTCGTGACACATTTGTTGAGTCCATAGGGAGGTCGAGGCTACTCAAACGCACACATCTGGAGCTTGACTGGAGAATCAATCTGTAAAACAGAATTTTAAAGTTACAATAAAACAAGGGTGTTGCTAGATGAAAAGCCGTCCTACCCTCTCAGTCCCAAGAAACTTTTCTCCATGGCATATTTTTTTCCCCTATTATTTTAGGACTATCTTCACTTGATGCTCGCTTGGGGAAAGAACTTAAAATGCAATAAGGTCAGAAGCCACGTTGATACTTCTAGAGGGTTTAGTCAGTGAATGAATGGACAAAAAAACAGTGTATTATCATTTTCAGGAATTTCTTTTCTCAAGGTTTGAGCTAGAAACATCAATGGATACTGGACACGAATGGATGCTGGAAGGGAAAATGGATCTTTTGGATAAATGGCAATTTACATTTTAGCAACTTAGTAAGGAAACTTAGTTGCAAGTGGTTTTTTGACTATATTGGCCCATCTAAACAATGTTTCTATTACAAAATGCCTATCGTGGGAGGGTAAAAGGGATACCTACAGTACAGTCAGAAATGTGATTTTAGAAATGCTGGTAGTTCCAGCATTTCTTTATTTAGATACACCAAGCTTTAGGTACCAATAGCAATGAATGTGTGGGAGCTGAGTTTCCAGCCTGCAGCCAGACCCCAGCTGGTTGGGGTGCTTGAGCACCAAGTGCGTGCTACTGAGATTGACTTGCCGCTGGTACCCCTACTAACTGGATTAAAGGCTCTATTGGGTATATAGCCTGCTGTCCAGGCTAGTGATGTCTCCTGCAGGGAAGTGCGCATCCTGGGTCTGAGCAGAGTCCAGAGCTCGCCCAGGACTGACCCTGGAGCTGCTGGAGGCTCTGCTGTGGTTTTGACTGTGGGAGGTGGACAGGGTGCCCAGCAGCCTGAGATGGGAGACCAAACCTAAGAACAAAGCAGAGCTGGAAGCGACCCACTCGCTGCTCTTACTTCTGGATAATGCAGAACCGAACCGCTCACATTTACCAGGAATAATGCTTATTGTGCATAATTCCAGGGTTTAATTTGTGCCTTCTGCTTACCCCTCCTTTACCACACCACAACCCACAGATCTCCTGAAGACATTTTTTTCACCTGCTACATTGCTTCCTCACTTTCTCTAGAGCTCTCCACCCAGGTTCTCCAAAGCTGCCTATGTCTTGAAATGCCACTATGTAATTGCATTAGTGAATCACCCAAAACTTTCTGAATTGCTCAAATATGAAGTAGGAAACAAGAAATCCGCGTAGGACTGTTGAGACTCCATAAAAAATACCTGGACTGAGAATGGATGCAGTGATGGGGAACAATCATCGTTAAGTAAGGGATGTAGAAACCTCACAAGCTGACAAACAGAGAAAAAGCTGAGTTGTAAAGGTCAGTTTAACATTATTGATGACAAGACGGTAACCATGAGGCAGTAAGTCCATAATTTATAAGCAGCATTCTCCAATTCCCTTTGAATCTCATGCCTCAGCCTAGAGAGAACACCGAATGAGTGGGTGCCAGGAAAAACTGGATAGCACATGCATTCAAACAAATTCCCAGAGCAGCATCTTCCTTTATCCATAATCAACTCACTAACTCTTAACTCATTAGACTTAGTCAAAACAATCTCCAACAGAAAGTGGCAAATACTTGCTTCTCACAGCCCTGAGCCACCCTCTAAGTATTCCTACCAACCACACTCAAAAACAACAGAATAACAGCGGTAGCAGTGGCACTCCTGCTTCAACATTTCCGTGAGGATCCAGCCACCGAATTTTAGAAAGGCATTTATGTTGGATACTTGCAAAAAAGTCAGAGAAAGGCTGGTTTACATACAAAAAACCTGAAGTCACCTAAAGATACTTTTCAGCACTGTGAAAATTTCAGAAGAACTAACAATGTCAAAAATCTCTCCAATTTAACTTTGCACAAAAAAAAAAAAAAAAAAATTTGTTTAAACTTCCATTTATGTGGGGCAACGTGAACAACAGAGAAAAGCTCCTTCATCTGGCTAAGGGCCGGGTTCTGCAAAATGCGGGCTTTTACAGCACAGGCTTGAGCATGGCTGGGGTTGCAAATACCATTAGTGTCACAACGAGAGCGCACTGTCAGCATGTCATATGCTTGAAGGATTTAGTCTCTTGTTGCTTTCTGTTGGCAAGATAAAATATTCACTGCCGCTACTCAGGGCACTGTGCTTTTGTTTTCATGCCTCACTTGTTACACAAGTTAACGTACAAAAAGTAGTTTACATTGTTTTGACATCAGGGCCAGGATTTGCTTTTCCCCTCTCCCCAGTGTTGCGGGTTGTTGCATAAAGGGGCCAGATACATTTAACAGAACTGTTTTGAATCTAATCTTACGTGCGCTTCTTCCTTCTTCCAAGGAGCAGCTAACTCAGTGTGAAAATCAGTAAGCGTGTTGTCTATTACAAAATCTCTGAATTACAGAGGATTAGTCTTTTATTTTGTGGATATAAAATTATGTTGGTTAAATGCAAAGCTTAAGGAAGCAACTAGTCTTTTTTTTTTTTTTTTTTTTTTATCATCAGTGGATAAACAGAAAGTGAAAACAGAAGTAGTTACAGATAGCATTGCATGTGATTTATCAAATTGATCCTGGACAGTACTGGTAGCATCAGATGCTGGAGTTTAGTTACCAAAATGAATTTTCTGACCTCACACTTCAAGATCCCAGAATTCATAATAGTGTATATTATTAGTTGGTAGCATTTTTTTGGGAAATCTCAGCTAAAAAGATAAGCGTGTGAAGAGAGTGATATGTATTATTCTCCTTGGCACCTCCGTCAGGTGGTTGCTCTAGACCAGGGCTCAGATGTCAGTGGGAGAGCGTGGAAAAGCTTGTTGTGCCACTTTAACTGTCCTACAGAAAAACAAAATACATCACTGTGGGCTCCCAATTTGGCATCTATCCTGAGAAGTAAAATAAGCCTGGAAGGTCTCTTTCTGATCTTATGTGCTTGGAATGTATTGTGACCTTCACTGAATATTAAAGGATGTTTCAAAATTATGTGGGTCTTAAAATACTCTCTGCATGCCAAGGTTATCTAATGTATGCACATGCCTACAGTAAAGCATCCCATTGAAGATTAACTTTAAAAGCCAATACTTCCAGAAATGATACCACATTATCATCCAGTTGGCATTTCTACCATTTAATCTGACACATGGGTGCAAGGAAGACTATTAAAACACAGTCTGCAATAAGCTGCCCATTGCGGGGACACAGGACAGAATTCGACTCTATATTTGTTGTTCATCATTTTAAAACACTGTGGGAGAAATGCTGTATAAATGTTTCAGTTTGATGATCATACACAGGGTGGGTCATACATATTGTGGATTCTTTTCTTTTTTAAGTACAGTCAAACAATTTTTATTCACTAAGAAGTACTTTCTTTGGCCATCTATGTATGCATGTGTGCGCGTCTACACACACACACACACACACACAAAAGTTCAGCCAAATTCTGTCACCAGCAGACAGTTGAGATCTTTAAGATACAGGTATACTGAACATAAGGAAAAACTTCTTTACTTTGAGGGTGACAGAGCACTGGAACAGGCTGCCCAAAGAGGCTGTGGAGTCTCCTTCTCTGGAGATACTCAAAACCCACCTGGATGTGTTCCTGTCTAGCCTGCTCTGGGTGGACCTGCTTTGGCAGGGGGATTGGACTAGATGATCTCTGAAGGCCCCTTCCAACCCTTACAATTCTGTGATTTCTCATTGAAGATTTTAAAGACTAAATAAATGTCAGAAGCATACCATTGCTTCATATCTTCCCTTTTGTTGAATTATGTTCTCAATGGAGAGGAGGCTATTTCCCTACTTGCTGCCTTTTCACCTTGCCTGCTGCCATCACACAAACATTCATCTTCCCCTTTTATCAGTATTGTTGCACCTAAGCCATGTTTTGTATGTGGCTCCACTGGTCTCAAGTTGCCTTGAATAAGAATGAAAAATGGGGCAAAAACACCCCTGCAAACAGGCTGGCCAGCCTGGTGAGAGCTTTAAAATAGTGATGATGGGGAGGAAGCAGTGGAGCAAAGGGGGCAGGGTGACATGGCTAGGAAAGGCCTTGTGATCAGTAGAGGACCGAGGGGTGACCACGTCAACTGTACGCACATAAAATGAGGGTATGCCCCCAGAAAGTGTCACTCATACCTTTTCTGGGAAATCATCATGAGTAGGTGCCTATGAAGTGCCTGCGCTCTGACGCATGCAGCCAGGGGAGCAAATCAAGAAGAATTCAGAGCTCTGTGTGCAGTTGCACAGAAACTAGTGCTATGAGGGTGGTCAAACACTGGAAGAGGATGCCGAGAGAGGCTGTAGAGTCTCCATGCTTGGGGACATTCAAAACCCATCTGGAAAACAGTCCTGAGTGACTTGCTCTAGCTGATGCCGCTCTGAAAAGTGGGGGTTAAATTAGATGAACTTCAGGAGGTCCCTTCTTACCTCAACTGCTCCGTGATTTTGTGAACAGTTTCTTTTTAACTGCTGCTGTACGTTACAAAGTACTGAAGGTTTACACTTGTACTATGGTAGCAAGAGGAAGCCAGGAGGCTTTTTAGTAATTAATGTTTTAAGATTTTCCTTGTGAAACGAAACAAGCTTTGACAGAGAACAGGTTATTGTGTCATAATTTAAAGCCACAGACATGAAACATAGATAAGGGCGACCACAGGACGTTTTTGTCTGAGGTCCAACGAGAGTTGAGTCAGTGAATCCATTCTGCAGCGCTCAGCCATTTCCAGCCAGAGACATGCTGGAACCTGACATCGCTGCCTAGGACCAAGCAATTCCCACTTCTTACCGTGACATGATTTATAATTTACAACACACGCATTTATTTTAATAGTAAAGCTTACACATGCAATTGACCACACATTTAGTGGTATTACAGCTAATGCTTTGGATGAAGAGGTCCAGGAGACCCAGGTTACTCTTGTACTTACTACTTTTTGGTAGAACCTGGATTCTTAGTTGTGAGTCCCTGACAGCCACTGTGAAAATAGGAAGAGAGGAGAGCATCTGCCCACGAGGCATACAAAATACAGAACAGATGGGGTGCAACCAATACATAGATTAAAAAAAAAAAAAAAAAAAAAAAAAGGAAAATGAGACAGGAAGGATATGGAAACAATTAAACGTACACAGCTTAGCAAGAAGGCAGACCCTTCACCTGATTCAGAGGGAATTAGCTTCTGAGTTTGTCCACACTGAACATGAACATGGCTCCCTACATACTCATTATCACAGAATCATTTAGGTTGGAAAAGACCTTTAAAATCATCAAGTCCAACTGTAAACCTAGCACTGCCAAGTCCACCACTAAACTCTGTCCCTAAGCACCACATCTACAGGTCTTTGAAATCATTTCCAGGATGGTGACTCAACCCCTTTCCTGGACAGCCCATTCCAATGCTTGTCAACCCTTTTGGTGAAGAAATATTTCCTAATATCCCATCTAAACCTTCCCTGGTGCAACTTGAGGCCATTTCCTCTTGTCCTATCACCTGTTACTTGGGAGAAGAGACGGACGCCCCCCCGGCTACACCCTCCTTTCAAGCAGTTGTAGAGAGCGAGAACGTCTCCCCTCAGCCTCCTTTTCTCCAGGCTGAACAACCACAGCTCCCTCAGCCTCTCCTCATAAGACTTGTGCTCCAGACCCCTCACCAGCTTTGTTGCCCTTCTCTGGACCCACTCCAGCACCTCAATGTCTTTTTTTGTGGTAAGGGGCCCAAAACTGGACACAGTACTCAAGGTGGGGCCTCACCAATGCCAAGTACAGGGGGACGATCACTTCCCTAGTCCTGCTGGCCACACAAAAAAAGCAGGCTGTGCTAGTCCAGTGAGAGCACCCACTGCTTCTGCCCTCATGTTAGCACATTTAGACCTCACATGGGCATCTTTGCACATCCTGATGCTTTTCCATGCAGACAGAGCACTCGCAACTTTAAAGGTTGCATTATGCTACCTCCGGCAACTGTGTCATGTCTATATTCAAATTCTCTAAGGGAACCATTCAACATGTGTCCAAGTAGAATCAAAGTACAGCCCAAGACACATGCAATGAGGTTGACAGGGGAATACAACTCGGACACGAAGTTGGGAAGAGGTCAACCACAGCTATACAGATCCAAGACTTTTTACCTCAGTGCTCCAATCTGTGTTAAAGCATCATTATACAAAGGTATGGACAGTATTTCTCTCACACTTTGCTCCAAATTTTTGTTTCAAGTTTTCTAAGCATATTGGTACCCCACCAAGCACAACAGAAGCCTGAACTCCGCCTGTTGCTTTTGCTACTTTTATGTCGTGAAAGTGTTATTTCATAAGGAATAAAAGTGAGACTAAGAAACTTTGGTTAAACCAGAAGCATCAAAGCACTCTTCTGCAAACTTTCTGGAGGAAAGGAATCAGTGCTGAAAGCAATTTTGAAAAGAGTCTAGTTTTTAGAAATCATGAAGACATGTAAATACGACTTGTTTGCTATATATGTTGCCAGCTTCACTCTCAGAATGTTAAAAAAAAAAAGGAAAATTAGAACAGGGTAAAACTTCTATAATCTATAAAAGGATACACTACAAAGGACAAAGGCTAGTCAGGTTGATTTCAGACAGAGTATTTTATATGTAACCCCTAAAAGTTGAATTTTACATATTTCTGTACTTATTATCAATAAACTTTAACACCAGAGGGACGGGATGTCATTCAGAGGGACCTGGACAGGCTGGAGAGGTGGGCCCAGATGAACCTCATGAGGTTCAACAAAAGCAAGTGCAGAGTTATGCACCTGGGCCGAAACAATCCTCGGTATAAATACAGACTGGGGGATGAGGTATTAGAAAGCAGCCCTGAGGAAAGGGACTTGGGGGTGCTGATGGACGAGAAGATGGACATGAGCAGGCAGTGTGCACTTGCAGCCCAGAAGGCCAATCGCATCCTGGGCTGCATCAAAAGAAGTGTTGCCAGCAGATCCAGAGAGGTGATTCTGCCACTTTACTCTGCTCTGGTGAGACCTCACCTGGGGTACTGTGTGCAGGTCTGGAGCCCTCAATATAGAAGGGACATGGACCTGATGGAGCGGGTCCAGAGGAGGTCCACTAAAATGATCAGGGGGTTGGAGCACCTCTGCTACGAGGACAGGCTGAGGGAGCTGGGGTTGTTCAGCCTGTAGAAGAGGAGGCTCCGGGGAGACCTCATAGCGGCCTTCCAGTACCTGAGGGGGGCCTACAGGAAGGCTGAGGAGGGTCTGTTTACAAAGGCGGCCTGCAGTGACAGAACAAGGGGCAATGGCTTTAAGTTGGAGAAGGGGAGATTTAGATTGGATATTAGGAAAAAGTTCTTTACCATGAGGGTGGTAGAACACTGGAACAGGTTGCCCAGGGAGGTGGTTGAGGCCCCTTCCCTTGAGATATTCAAGGTGAAGCTCGACGAGGCCCTGGGCAACCTCGTCTAGTTGGGGGTGTCCCTGCTGACTGCGGGGAGGTCGGACTAGATGACCTTTAGAGGTCCCTTCCGGCCTGGACCAATCTATGAATCCCTAACCTCTTAAGCCACCATCATTTTCTGCTTAGAAAAGGCAATAGTCTGAGAAGTTGAAAAGGTACTAGAATTTTGAACAGTCCTTCATTTCTTCACCAGAGTTACAGGAGGCAGGGACACAATCTTAACACACCTAGCTGAGATGTCCCCATCTAACAGAGAAAGGCAGGCTCCTCGGGTAGTAGTGGAGGAGAATAACTAAGATAGGCTTCTCCAGAGAGTAGTCTGGGGCTACAAGGACGACGCTGCATTGGTCAGTCCAACAAGAAGCCCAGGAAGAGTCACATCATAATAGAGGCTGCAAAACCCAGCATGTGAAGCTGGACGTTGTTTGCATTCTCTGAGTGTACATTTCCCTTAATAGCTTCATTAATTTAGTGGAGGAAAAAAGGAACGGTTTTCTTCTCTGAACATCCCTCATCGTATTTATGCCACAGTCTGTAATTAGCTGAAACAATTCAATTTGTTAAATGAACAAATCAAATTAACTTGGCCCAACACTAATTATGCTGACACGTGTCCATAGCTATTTGTCTCCATTAGACAGACTAGGAGTTATCTAGTGTTACTGCACTTGCCAGAGCTGCATAGTGAAAGTATTAACACTGTCACATCTTTAAGAAATCAGAGATTTGGTCTAACTACCTGAAGGTACGGGATCCTTACCTGTCTCTTCATAGCACAAACCAAACTTTTTTTTGTGCTTCCACAAGCTTTCAGTGCCCATTTATCTTTTCACCCTAAACAGAATATAATTATTGTTTCATGAAGCTATTTGTCCACTTCAGTTGCACAGCAGATGAAGGTGGCCATGCTAGATAAAGGACAGGCAGAGGAAGCACTGTGTGCTTTTGCACTCTCCCCAGAATGACAGAATTCCGTTCAGACTAGCAACCTGCAAGATTTCAAAAATGTCCTAAAATTCAGAGTGCTTTCATGGCGTATTTCACTAGACGGAACTATCTGTGTCCTGAGCAATAAAAAACTAGCAGAGCCTTCAAGGTTTAGGCAGATCTTACAAGGATTAGGTAGAAAAGTTTTTCTCCACAGAATTATTATTATTTAGAATAAAAACAGGCCACCTGTTCTAAACCATGCTTTATTTATTTAGATGTATTAACCCTCTTTTGGCTACAAGAAAAGCACACGTTTCTAAAATGTGCTTTCATCCTCAGTTCCTACTTCCTGAATATCTGAACAGGGACACCAGGTATGCACAAAGGGATTGATGGGCTAAAGTGAGCAGACTTCAGGTCAGGAGCTGTACCTCCCAGAGCCTGAGGAGATTAGATTGCACGCGGAGATTTGTTTGATCCAGTTCCTGTTAACTGCAACCACAGAGTATAAGTATACAGTCTCTAAAGCCTAAAATTAAAACCTGTTCTGTCTGCACTCGCTTGGTCGGCGATGGAACCCTGCCAACAGGGTACCTTTGACCCCAGCTGGCAGCCACTACTTGGTGAAGTTTCTATCCTTCCATGAATCATACACACTAGTTTATTTTAGGAGCCTTCACAATTAATGTTTTAGTAACCTTGTTTAGTCAACCAGTCTAAGAGACTCAGAGAAGGTACTAAACTTCGCTACTCACGGTGGCGTTAGTTGCCAATCTGAAATATGTCTTTCCCTGTCCTTAGATTGCTGTATTTCAGAATAACCAATCATCAAAATCCCATTTTTAAAAGATCTGCTCCACTCATGATTACGCACCCACAGCTGGCCTACAGTACAACGTGAATGACACTATCAGATGCAGAAGTGACAGACTGTGTAGTGTGTTAAAGCAGCATTGTTTATTCCTCTCACCCAGGAAATTAAACAGATTGCCTCATTTCTGTTGCCAAAATTCTGGAAGCGTGAAAAACCAAATGAGTTATGGTGCCTTTGCAAATCACAGAATTATCATTCAGGTGTTCCAGTGGATTTGCAGATCACTTTGGGGGGGGGGGGAAACATCTTTTTAGCATGAGCTCTGCTCCCTCTGTAATGCTGATACGAGTATCTTTTATTTCTGATCTATCCTACTGATTTTTGCAATTCTATACTTAGCAGCTTCCCACCCAGATGATTAATGTGTTTGATTTAGTACAAAATGTAGCAACTAGATTTCTGACTGGAAATAAGGTTTGACCGTGTGAAGGTTTGACTGGGCCACTCTTGGCCCAGTTTCACATTCAGATGTTCATGATGATTTTCTGGGGCACTTTTCCTAATAAATGGACAGGTGCACCTGTCCTTATGTCTCTTTTGGGGCCATTCACAGTTTTGTATGAATGGTTTTTAGATATACATGTTAAAATATGGTAGGACAAGAGGAAAGAGCCTCAAGTTGTGCCAGGGGAGGTTAAGATTGGACATGAGGAAAAATTTCTTCTCTGAAAAGGTTGTCAAGCACTGGAACAGGCTGCCCAGGGAAGTGGTTGAGTCACCATCCCCGGAGGTCTTGTAGACATGGGGCTTAGGGACATGGTTTAGTGGTGGACTTGGCAGTATTAGGTTTATGATTGGACTCGATGATGTTAAAGGTCTTCTCCAACATAAGTGATTCCATGAATAAATGCTTTTATCAAATGCTCATAGGTTTTAGATGTAGTTCTAGGCTTTCTTACTTCTACATGAAATCATTTGCAGAGAAAATAAATTGCATATAGGTGCATCTTGCTCCTTAGGTTAGCTTTAATTAGTTAACACTGGATTTTATGCATCTTTTTTTTCTTCTTTTTGCAGATGACATTCTAACTCTTGTGTTTCATAAGTCAATTGTGCATTCACCTAAAAAATATTCCCATCTCTGTTTAAACACAAGTCTACCTTTGAATTCAACATTATTTCAGTTAATTATTAACATGATTGCATAGAATACGTTTTAATTTTAGGCTCTTAAGACTATATACTTAACCCATGGTTGCAGTTAACAGAAACTGAATCAAATGAAACCCCGTGTGCAATCTAATCTCCTCAGACTGTTTAAAGTATAGCTCCTCATCAAAAGTCTGTTCACTTTAGCCCTCACTCGCTTTGTGCGCATCTGGTGTCTCTGTTCAGATATTCAGTGAATATGAACTGATGACAAAAGGATATTTTACACACATGAGGGTTAATACAGCTAAACAAAGCATGGTTTAAGAACACGGTGCTCTCTTTTTTTATTGTAAGTAATAATAATTCTGTGGGTAAAAACTTTTCTGCCTGCTCTTTGCAGGCTCTGCTTGTTTTTTATCGCTTAGGATACAGTCAGTTCCCTCCACTGCAAAAGCACTCCGAATTTTAGGATGTTGTGAAGTCTTCAAATTCAACCATTTGGGCAGGGTGTCAAATCAGCACAGAGACAACATGGACAAGATAGGGATGACATACAGCTGTTTCAAAGTGAACCCACCCCATGATAACCCATCTCACAACCAAATCTTCCTATTTTATCAAGCCCCACTCCAACGAAGCGAAGAGGGAAGAGAAGCGGAGATTCACGAGGCAAAGGGACTGCAATCCTACTGCTCCCATTTCTCTGACCGCCATGAATGCAGAGGAGCACAGGCAAAACGGAACACAGGCTAAAGAAAAAACAGTGAAAAGAGTGGGATGGAAGAGCAATACCACATATGAGATGGAAAAGAAACAGAGAAAGTAAAACAAAACCAAAGGTGATTCTGGTAAGTCTTCATTTTGATGTCAAAACATTACAATATACAAATGGCTTCTACAGTCACAGGGAGGTATGCACACCTTCTGATTTCAGGCACATTATTTCAGTAGCCTAATATTGAGTAATCAGTTTGTATCAGTCAGCGTGAAGCAAACTCTCAGCTTATGTGTTCAGAAACTTGATTTTGGGGAAGTCACTGTCTGACCACTGCCTCTATCGCTTGGCCTGCATTCTTAATTCTGACTCCTAAATTAAATGCCTACAGCACAAGGATCCCACTGAGAACTTGCCCTGTTAGTCTCAGCTTTTCGTTCAAGCCCAGGTACAGACAACTTATATTACGGACACCACAAAAAGGATTGTGCTAAATCAAGAGGTCTAGTCCTGCAGCAGAAATCATTCAGCCTCAGGGGACCAAAAGCTACCACCAAAATAGTTTTCATTCTTCCAGCTATAGGTGGTAGGTTCAGGAGAAGACGTAGGCTGTGTTAGAGAAGGAGGAAAGAAGATAACCCAAATGTCAGGGAAGACACCTGACATTTGAGATATGTGCCAGTGGGGTCACACTGAAGCAGCCCATTCACCTCAGTGCTCTGTTTTGCTGAATGACAACTCACTACAGAAATGATCACATCTGTCTGACAGGCACAGAATTTCCACTCCCAGGGAATTTCCATCCACTCTTCTGTGCCAGCGCTCCAGCGTCTCTGATACAGACATCATGCTCAGTCTCAGCACTAGCTCCAATCTCTGCATTGTATGTTTGGACATATGGTTCCAAAATGCCAGCTCTCGATTCCCTATCCAGAAGCGGTAGGTTTGCACTGACTCACTGGGAAGAAGTCAGGACTGGAAGAAGGTTCCCAGACCCGAATGTGCTTAGGTCACAATGAAATGTCGTGAAATGGTAAGCCCTTCCCTCTTCCAAATCCTGGCTGAAAGATCAGGGAATCTTAGAACACAATTTTTAAAAAGGGAAGAAGGGAGAACAGAGCAGATAAACTTTCCAGAAAGTATGTATGCTTGAAATCCAACGCTGTTTGGGGAACTGGAAGGGAATTCAAACAGCTTCAGGTGGACAGGACCTGACAGATTCCAGCCCAGAAGGAAAAAGAGAAGCTGGAGCTGACAAGTGAGGTCTGCCACTTGGTCTAACTCATCCACATGTTGACCTTGTCTTATGTCCTTAACCTGAATGAAGCTTTCCCAGCTTTTCTACTTTGTCTTCCCCTTTATCCTATCTCTATTTATCCTCTTCACTGTACCAATCCCTTTCCCTCCCTCTCACACTTCTTTCCCATCAATCAATCATTCTCAAGTGACTTGGGAGAATGAGTATTTTATGCATTTTTCTGCTGTGTGCAGATTGTACCTCATCCCCCCTCCAAGAAAAAAGCATCAACAAATGAAGACTGGAGTTAGATGCCGTCCAACCACTCAAAATCTGACAAAGTCAAAACCAACATCCATGGAATGCACAGCAGGTGCAAGTTCTACTAAACACCACTATAAAGAAGCCAGCTCTAGAAGGAAAAAAGCCAGGTGGAAGCCCTTGCAGCTTGGCAGACTGTACGTACACCAGTCAAGCCACATATTCTAGGCACATACCTGTAACAGGAACAAACTTGTTTTTAAATGTCAGCACTGCCCTTCAAGGTAACAGGCCCCAGGTACTAGGCAAGTAAAATTTCAAGCAGTGGAAACCATCGGTACGCTACCAAATCATTATTTTAACCTTGAGATGCTGCACACGCGCGCTAGCTGAATTTTGTCAACATCAAAAAAAAAAGTATCTGGGATTAGGCTCCCCTGTCTCAGGAGCTAATTGCTGGTTCTGCCTTGTTTGTCCCAATAACCCTACCCATACTCGCAGGGACACACACATATTTTAGCACGAGATAAATGAGGCTGCAGTTTCAGAGCCCTTGGATGAAGTGACCTTTAAAAGGAGGGGGGGTTCTTAACTCTGTGGCATGATGCCACACACGGAGCACTGGGAATAATGACAGGCGGCTAATAACTGCTCCTGGATGCAGTGAGCGTTGCCTGTCCTACCCTCTGCAGGCAGAATCCAAGGATCATGTCCTCCAGACATAGTTTTAAATGAGGACCGCTCCCGATCTTGCCCTGTACTCAAGTCGCATTTCCACAATGAACAAGTTTCCCTGCCTGGAGCGGGAAGTGCCCAGAGCCCTTCACTCCTATTCTGTGCAGTCTTTACCCAGGAACACCTACATTTTGCAGCTTTCGGGTGTGGTGAACTGGAAATACTACAGCAGCTTGAAGTAAATTAAAAAATTAATTTTTTTTTTCTGAATTAAATATGAAAATTAATAATATAACTAGCAAAGTCCCCCTTATGTATTTATATTAATTTTAACACAAAATTCCATTTTGAAATGTCAATTTCATGACATCTTCTACTCTGAATTCCTCCTATGCAGACGCCTGTAGCAGCAACATCAGCCTTCCCAACAAAAGCTGACAGGACAAAGCCAGAGCTTCTGGGTGGGAGCATTGATGCTTTTGGCTCCTGGAAAGGCAGGATATGGTTCATATTTTTCCCCTCAAACAGGTGACAGCAGAGGCCTCTCACAGTTTGGGGTTACAGATGCATTTCCCCACTCTTGCCCTGCTATTGAAGAGGATGAAAATGACCTAAAATAGTCTAAGGCATCTCTGTAACTTCTCTCACCAGCAACCCACTTCCTCCTACACTGAATTGCCATTGCTGTATTCAGTAGAGAAACACTTAAGTTCACTAAACACGCTTGCTCACTGAAAGGATCATCTGATAATGTTATCAGAATTCAGTTTTAATGTTTAATAATGAATCGAAAAGATTAGAAAACTTTGCACTTTCTCTAATGCAATTATTTCAGTCAGCTCACAGAACAAAGGTGTTAGCATTTTTAAGACCTCGTTCTCTATAAATTTTTACTTTCCATGGACTTATCTACACAATGCAGTGGGAATGAAGGGATTCCAACTGTGAAGATGATGGCTTTAAAATAAAGTCAAATATGACTGATCCAGTTATGTGCAGTATCTTCAATAATCATGCTGAATCCTTCAAAAACCACCTCCCCTTTCAAAAAACATTTCACTGTCGTGCCATCTTGCTGGAGAACACTGGTAGACCAGAGGTCATGACCACCACACTCTGATGTAACGTTTCCAGAGATCTGCTGGAATGTGATGGGAAATGAAAGCGACAGACATGCAAGAAGCTCAGTTCTAACACCAGTCCCTCCTGTCCAGAGGTTTTTGACCCAGTAAGTTTCTATGAACCATATATGAGGTGAATTCTTGAGGCAATGAAAGCAGGTAAGAAAGTAACATCAACATCAAGAAAACAATCCAGGCTTTTGAGTGATGCTCAGGGCAGTTAGCTATTTACTAATTGTTTTTGCAATTGGCCTGGCAAATGAACAGTTCATGTTCTCCATGAGAAAGCCCTCCTCTGTTCAGAGCTCCTTCAGCTTCTGCCAGATTGCTCACCATCATTCTACTTGCAATGCCGGCAGACTCACAGAAACATCGGGATAAAAATACAGCTATGGAGTTCATTATACAGCATCACTACTACTGACAGGGTTTTGTTTCTAAGCGTTTATTTTCACACTGCAAAAGGACATGTTGTTACTCGCAAAGCATACATTATTCTGCAAGTGCTACAAACAATAAATCACTCTGCCAGATCCCAGTATCTCTGGCACACTCCGAGCCTGCTGGTTGCTTCTCCTGTGTTGTCATGCTTTAAATCTTATTACCATCAGAAAGATGACCAGGAACTGAAAGAGGGGAGATTTAGATTAGATCTCAGGAAGAAATTCTTTACTGTGAGGGTGGTGAGGCACTGGAACAGGTTGCCCAGAGAAGCTGTGGATGCCCCATCCCTGGAGGTGTTCAAGGCCAGGCTGGATGGGACTTCAAGCAACCTGGTCTAGTGGGAGGTGTCCCTGCCCATGGCAGGAGGGTTGGAACTAGAAGGTCTTTAAGATCCCTTCCAACATAAACCATTCTATGATTCTATGAATTTCAAGCTACCTAGTCTTCCTCTTCCGTGAGGAAGGCTCCATGAGTTGCACTGTCTGTGGTGCTCATGAGTTAAAACCAGAAAATTTGAGGTAATTAACTCAAGGGCTTTGTTCAGAAGGTGTGTAAGACTTCACTACAGCATCCAGGACTTGTTCACGGTTGCCAGTGGAGCAGCTTTTTCACTTCCCATTGCAATGTTCATACGACATAGCTCTGTGGAGATTGGCTAATTACATGGTGCTACGTAGACACACAAGCAGGCTTTACATCAGCAAAAGTAGAATAACCACACAAACCAATTTACCCTGCATCCGGATTGCGCTAGACATCTGTTCAGAACTGTCACTCTGAGTGCCTGCCCTGATGACTCCGCTCGCAACAACGGGCAACAGGCCGGTGGCAACTCCATTCCCAATGGAAAAAAGGAAGGCAACCAAGATGTTGATCTGGGCCAGCAGAGCTGAGGAATTTGGCTCTGTAAGTTCCTTCTTCCCACCCTGCGACTCCAGGGTGCTTGCTGCTTCTTCATTCCACCTTCACCTGGCGGGCCGGCACAGCAGCTAGCCGGCTCATGAGGCAGCTAAGAGGACATGCCTGACTATCGCTTTCGGCAACAGAAAGCTGTTCTAATGCTCTTGTGTTGCCAGAAGCTCCAACAGGCTCTCAGAGAAGCTGGAGACTGCCTGCAGTAGGAAGGATTTTGCACCTCTCTTTCTTTCTTTCAGACCACACTTCCCGACTGCCAAAGGAAGCGGCCTAAGAGGTGCTTTGCAGTTGAATAAGCTGGTATAACTCATCAGGTCGCGGTTGCTGGAGCACTGCATTACCGCCATACTGAGGGAAGGAAAGCCTGATGTTTGGCTAAATGAGAAAGATAGTTGAGTTACTAACAAAAAGCTAGGCTCCATCTCAGTTTCAAGTCTGTACTTTGGTAAATACACGGTATGTCTTGCCCACTAAAGAATCTAGAGCCTGGTCTCTACAAAGACCCTCTCCTCTCCTGCCATAGTGACAGCACTGAGTAGAAGCATTCCTAAGGCACAAGGCTTATGTGCTCAACAGCCCTGGAATATTTGTATCATGCAATACAACAAAACGCCCCAGATTTAGCTACCTCCATTTTACTTATCCTAGGGCATTACTCCCAAACAAAACTTCATTATTTTATTACTGTTATCTTGCTAACAACCAACCTCTACTGTTAACATAAAAGAGCCATCGAAGAAACATGCACAAAAATAACTTTAAATCTCTCTCCTCCTGAAAATTTTCAATAAATAACATCTCATAAAATATGAATTCATATCCCATTTGCTTTCTCATCAAGTAAAAAGTAAACATGGATATCAGCATCTAAAAGTCTGAATAAAGATCACTAAATAAGTAGCTAACAGCTCCTTAATGACGATGCTGGAAAGGAAAGCATGTAATCTGATTTGTACTGCATAATTCTTTTTGTATTATTTATTTTACACTTTAAATGACCTCATTTTATTTAGTGCATTCAGCAGTCTCAGTAACTCACTGACACAGAACCATTTAGCTTAAGGTCTGATCAAGCAGCTCCTCTCCAGTTCATTCAGTGCCCTTCACAACACGAAAATTTGCTCTCCAAACTCAATGCCAAACAATTACAGGAAATAAGTATTTGGCTGCCGAATACTTCTGTACTGTGACAGGAACCTGCAGCCCCATTTGGTCTCAGAAACCCCGTGCTGAAGCGTATCCTCATACCCCACAAGCCCTAGCTTCAACTGAGTCAACAGGAATTGAAGGGGCTATGGAAGCCAGTTTCTAGAGAGGTCGTTCCTCAGGTTTTCGGGGGGCTGGAGCAGAGGGGACCCCTGGGAAGGCTTTCTGGACAAAACTGGTCAACAGAAAAGACCCTACCAATGCCATACAGTGAGTCCAGTTGATAATATAAATCTCTGTGTCTCTGTAGTCATTATAGGGATGTTTTTGTGGCTGTAAAGGAAAGCTTCATGATCTAGAAGGGAAACAAAGTGTGAAACAAATATGAGACACGAACAAACACAGATGGGTTTATAGAAATAGAGTGGGAGAGAGAAAGCACTTAGCTAAACCTCTTGTGGTCAGCTAAGAAATGTAAATTGTACTGTTTTCAGATAAAATATGATAATGAACTAAGATCACTTGGTGGTTTTATGCTTACAACAACTAATAAATCAAAAAGAAATATGTAATTTCCTGAAACACTGTGAAGGAAGAGGAGTGAAGGAAAAAAGGCTTTGAATAGAGACAAATATGGCATAAAGCAGATACTTCACTATTTTAGAGTCTAATCCAAGCATATGCTGAATCCCTGCACTTTTCATGTAAGTTAGCAAGTGCCAAGCAGCTTGTAAGAAGCTCTCTGCCTCTCTCAGAATCAGGACCCTTGTCTGCTATATTACCTAAGAAAACCATTACCAAGTAAATGCATAACTGGTACTAAGCCCATGCTTAAATATATATAAATGCACGTAAACACTCCCCTATAAAATGTTGTATTTTCCCCCATAAATATTCCACACCCCCCCCATATATATTCCCTTGAACAGGCAGGGAAATGACAGACACGAGATCCGAGATGTGAAATGTTTGTGGGTGTCCAAGCACAGCCCTCAGGAGTGCAGGGCCAGGAAGCCCCAAGGATCAAATCAGCCATCAGCTCTCACTGGCTTCCAGTGGAAACGAGGAGCTCGAACGAGGTGCCTGCACAAGGGCACCTAATGCAATCTGAGACACCTTGGGGGATGCGAGGATGGCAGATGTGATAGAATGGTAACAGCTAGATGCCAAGCAAGATGTGCTAGCACATCTAAAAGACCACTGGATGCCCACCTTTGGGCAACCAAAACTGTCCTAGGTAAGCAGGGTCCTTTGGGTCCTTTGGAAATCTCTGCACACAGAGCCTTTGGGGATTTATTTTTAATTTCTTGGAAGCAACAAAAGATCCTTCATATTCATAACTTTTTAAAGTATGGCACTCTTACAGCAAAAGTCAGCACCGCGTATCAATTGATCTCTCCACAGAGATAAGATACTCACTGAAACAGCAGAAGTGCTGTTAAGAAAAACAATCAACGGATTTCTACCATGTTGTGGTGCATGTAAACCTGAAACGTTCAGTAATTAAAGGTAAGCACTATTCTGGAAGAAGCTTTCCATATGACTCGCATTAGGCAGCTATATTTATTACTAAACGCTTCCTGTTTTATCCAAGCTGAACATGCTCAACAATTTCTATTACAAAGCATAACTCTTTAATTCTCAAGTTAAATGTGATCACTTGCAGATACTGGTTTTGCAGGTACCCAGCCTGTGCATGCAAACTTCTGATGTCCCTACCAAAAAGGGCTGTGGTTTTCCTTTCAGAGGGCTCACGCGTCCCTTCTAAAGCACCTTCACACACCGGAGAGCCAAAGAGCCAACCCAGCGAAAGGGTCAAGCAATGTCAGCCGGTGTTACCTCTCCTGCTGCTGGATAAACGTTATTGCCTAAAAATAGTAAATAGCCTTCCTGATCCTGGATGGGTAAAGTGAGAGAGAAGAATCTTAAACAAAACTGCATACTCCAGGAATCACAACACGAAAACGCCAGTTTCCTCCAAACCCTAGAAATCCAACTATTCGTTATATTTATAGAAAAACCAAAGCCTAGCAATAAAAAAAAAAAAAATAAAATAAGTAAAAGCTGATCACCTAGATATCCCTTTTTGTAATACATATGTTAGGATCTCATGCTTTTGGCCTCTTGCCTCTGTTTTATGTATACTCTGCATTCCCACTGACCTAAGACAAATGGGAATTTGTTACAGTAAAAGGAAAAATCAGGGTCACAGAATATTACAGAATCACAGAATCACAGAATATTTTTGGTTGGATGGGACCTTTGAGATCATCGAGTCCAATCCACCCCACCCACAAACAGACACAAACCAACAATCTCGGGCACTAGAGCATGCCCTGAAGTGCCACGTCTACACGTTCCTTAAATACCTCCAGGGATGGCGACTCCACCACCTCCCTGGGCAGGCTGTTCCAGTGCCTGACCACTCTCTCAGTAAAGTAATTCTTCCTAATATCCAACCTAAACCTCCCCTGCCCCAACTTCAGACCATTTCCTCTTGTCCTGCCATTATTCCCTTGGGAGAAGAGGCCAACACCCACCTCTCTACACCCTCCTTTCAGGGAGCTGTAGAGGGCAATGAGGTCTCCCCTCAGCCTCCTCTTCTCCAAACTAAACATGCCCAGTTCCCTCAGCCTCTCCTCATATGACTTGTTCTCCAGACCCCTCACCAGCTTGGTGGCTCTCCTCTGGACACGCTCCAGCAGCTCAATGTCCTTCCTGTAGTGAGGGGCCCAGAACTGAACACAGCACTCGAGGTGAGGCCTCACCAGGGCCCAGTACAGAGGCACCATCACTGCCCTGCTCCTGCTGGCTGGGCTGTTCCTGATATGGGCCAGGATGCCGTTGGCCTTCTTGGCCACCTGGGCACACTGCTGGCTCATGTTAAGCCGGCTGTCCACCAACACCCCCAGGTCCGTTTCTGCTGGGCAGCTTTCCAGCCACTCTGCCCCAAGCCTGTAGCGTTGCCTGGGGTTGTTGTGACCGAAATGCAGGACCCGGCACTTGGCCTTATTAAACCTCATCCCATTGGCCTTGGCCCATTGATCCAACCTGTCCAGGTCCCTCTGTAGAGCCTGCCGACCCTCAAGCAGATCAACACTCCCACCTAGCTTGGTGTCATCTGCAAACTTACTGAGGGTGCACTCAATCCCCTTATCCGGATCATCAATAAAGATATTAAACATGACCGGCCCCAAAACTGAGCCCAGAAGGACACCACTGGTGACTGGCCGCCAACTGGATTTCACCCCATTAATCACAACTCTCTGGGCACGGCCATCCAGCCAGTTTTTTACCCAGTGAAGAGTACACTTGTCTATGCCATGATTCGCCAGCTTCTCCAGGAGAACGCTGTGGGGGATGGTGTCAAAGGCCTTACCAAAATTCAGGTAGACAACGTCCACAGCCTTCCCCGCATTGAGAAGGCAGGTCACATGGTCATAGAAAGAGATCAAGTTGGTTAAGCAGGACCTCCCTTTCATAAACCCATGCTGGCTGGCCCTGATCCCTCGGCTGCCCTGCACTTGCTGTGAGAGCTCACTCAAGATGATCCTCTCCATGATCTTTCCCGGTACCGAGGTCAGACTGACAGGCCTATAAGGGTCATTGAATTCACCAGTCGATGACAGTAAAGCAAGCTACTTTTCATAATGTAGGTACAGGCATCATACAAGCATTAATTGGTAGTTATTTCAGAATGCCTGGATATTGTGTGTTTGTCACGCTGTCATAAAATGCTATAAATACAGAGCTAATAAAGACGCCCAAACTGTAGATGCAGTCTTGCAATATGGACAGCCTACTTCCATCTAAATTAAGAAGACTCGCTTTAATTCTGGATACAGAACGGCGTAGAATGTCCTCACTCTTTTTGCATGTAAACCTGTTAAGATTTTCAGGCTGATGGTTATTTTGCACACAGAGAACCAGCGCTTCCGAAGCAGCAGATCTACCAGGTCCTGGGTGGTTCCACCAAATGAGAGGAAAAAGAGGAAGTAAAGAACCAGAAATCACTACAGAGGAGCCTTCCTGAACACCAAGCCCAAAACTGCAGGGACAGGATGGGAACAAGGTGAAAGAACAGACAACGCGTGTCCTCATTTCCACCCCATCTCACATTCCTAAACGCCTTTATTTCCACCCCAGAAAGACAGGAACAATGAAAGCTCCGCTACCCCCAGCCAAGCCGGCCCAGACAGACAGTGGGGAGGAGTTTTACAGATGTTACAGATATTTTCATTCCAAATTCTCCTGGATGTGTCATAGTCATTGCTGAGCACCTCCCTTATGGACATCAGCGCTCACACCCCTGCCAGCGTTTAATGCTTACTCCCCTCAACCAAATCTTGAGCTCTACTTTTACTAAAGCATGAATAAAACACCATCATTTATTACCTTCTTTTCTACTACTAATAAAGTAAGAAGAGGTGAAGGAATTGCTTGTGGTATCTTTTCTTCTCATAATCTGGCAAATCTCTTCTCCTTTTAAGTCATTTCTGTACTCCCCAAGTTTTTCACTGAATTTTTAGAGTTGGAAGGGACCATAAAGATCATCTAGTCCAACTCCCCTGCTAAAGCAGGATTGCCCAGAGCATGTCAGAGCATGTTACTCAGGACTGCATCCAGGCGGGTCTTGAAAATCTCCAGAGATGGGGACTCCACAGCCTCCCTGGGCAGCCTGTTCCAGTGCTCTGTCACCCTCACCGTATAGAAGTTTCTTCTCATATTTGAGTGGAGCCTCCTATGTTCCAGCTTGTGCCCGTTGCCCCTCGTCCTCTCACTGGCAACCACTGAAAAGAGTCTGGCTCCCTCCTCCTTCAGCCCACCCTTCAGATACTTATAAGCATTGATAAGGTCTTCCCTCAGCCTTCTCTTCTCCAGGCTAAAGAGTCCCAGCTCTCTCAGCCTTTCTTCATCCACTACAGCAACATACTTTTCCTCTTTTTACGGACCCTTTCACCCCAAATAAATGTCTCACAGTATCAACTCACCATGCATCAATTACAGCTCCTCATTACCAGGTCCATTTTCTCTTCCACAGAGACATGCATAATTACGCTTATGGGGTTATAGCATGTATAAATCACCACCTATCATGTGGTCATAGGTTCTAAAAAATTGACCTGCAGTTGTTATCCACCACAGAACTTCATCCCAATTATTTCTAGCCATGAAATCTAAGCAGTAAAGTCAAAAGTTGACTGAATATGGATTATCAAAGCTGGGTTTTGGAAACAGTAATTTGTCATTTATTTACCTAAGTCCTATTTTCAAAGCTGTAGCGATCTCATCCCCACAGCCCTTGAAATTGATTTTTGAAACAACGTTTAAATCACTTCTTCATCTGGCAAACTTTTCTCTGGGACTTGGTTCAGAAGCTGAGGCTCACCTTGCCTTTTCAGGTACCGTCACCCGCTCTCCATCCTGCCCCACCGCTGTGTGCTCCAATGTGGGCAACAAATGATTTTTTTTTTTTTTCCTGACACTTTCAATTTTAAATTATCAAAACAGTGACAAAAATAAATGATATTTGAGGTTACATTTTCGCCGCCTCCTTATTTGTATGTACACAATATGCCCACGTAATTGTATCAGTGAATTAGCCGTGCAGCTATTCCAACGCCATTTCAAGAGCAGCTGTATATGCCCAAATCTAGATTTTTCACATCTGAATGACTTGTAAACACACAAATCAGAAGCACGATGAAGATTTCGTTTCCAGAGGATATTGCATTATTAAGTAACGCATTCTAAGTTTTAATAATGTAAATTATTGTTATGTATCCCTTGATACATCTGCAGTTTCTGCATGAAAAGAATCAGACCTGATTCACTGAAGATAAATCTGGTCAGAGGCTATTATAAAATTCAGAATGTGCTCAAGCTCCCATAAACAGAACAAGCAAACTTGTAGAGTTGGTGCATTCACAATTTATTTCAGTCATTCTGTTTTACTGACTTATGTTCCTGCTCTTCTTAAAACCTTGTCCTATGAGTTATTTTACTCTCTAATAAACGTTACTTTAAATCCTCCCATTCCTTTTGTTTAATTCTGCGAATTTTATTGCTTGAAACTTCCAGTAAGTATCTGCAACAATTACATTTAACCTTCCATGCGCCCCTCTTTCTCATATAATGGTTTATCTTCTAGGACAAAGACTGGTATCAAATACCCTGTCTTTTTATTAGGCTTCTTAGTGCTAGATGCTATGTGTAACCCTTAGGCTTACTTTAGGTTTGCCAAGTTAACTGTCAGCACTTTTCATCTTCCCTCAACTTTTTTTTCCCCTCCACAGATTCATCTCAATTGATTATCCTTGGCAGTTCTAAAAACTTCCAAAATTGGGTCTGCTGAAATTCAATACCAGTGCAAGACAACATAAGGACAGTCTATAACCTTGACAAGTAATAATAACAAATTTTGAGCACACACCTCTAGTTAGCCTTGACTAGTCTTATTTCATCTGCCACTCAATGCCTAGAAGTGTACCTGGGGCATACTATACAAACCATAAAACCAAAAGTGCATTCTTTTTATAGAAAAAGATATATTTCCTTTCCTAGTCAATGAATAAACAAACATTTCTAAGTTCTCCTTCTCCTCATCACTTTCACAATACTCCAACCACTTTTGAGTGAAATCACATCATCTGATGGCTTTCCCTAAGGTAGACGGACACAGATTATTTTAACATCTCTTTATTTTCCTTTTTTCTTCAGGAGGTTGAGGCCAGCAAATTTTATACCAGACTATCAACATGCTGGAAAGTCAAAATTTAAACAAATACTCTGTATGCCTCCTGCTCTAATTTTTGCTCTGAAAACGAGTATTGCTTATGTTGATTTGAAACATAAGAAATAATAATGTGTGGCCGTAATAGGGGCACGTATATAGGAAAACAAAATCTGTCCATTACACTGAGCTATTTTTGTCATACCTGGCCTTCTGGCTCTACCCCAACCACATCATGCTAGTTACGTCAGCAACTTCCTACCATTTGCTCACCAACTCATGGCAGTGCTCCATCACCTCTTCAAGGTGATTCACAGAGCACGAGATGGAGCTTAAGGTAGCTTCAAATGACAACAAAACATGCAATTTGCCAGACCCAGTCTCCTCCTACCTGTGCTTCCCCTCCCAACCTGCAGATCTTTCATAGCAGGAGGTGGGAGGTTATCTGCGGCATCAGCCTGCAGATGTTTCCAAGATGCGTCCATGGTTAAGGGAAGGTTTTCCTTTGATTTTGTCCAGCTCAGGAGAGGATGAAAGTAAATGGACTACTTTTCTCATTATTCTTTCTTCTGCATTTAGTTACTTCTGAAATGCTTTCCAAATGTTTTCTCAGGGTTTGGCCTAAAAATCTTGGTCTGCTGCTGCCTAAAATTCTCCTCCAACATATGTTATTTGCCTTGAAGTTGATAGTGTCTTTCCACTTCGGAAAAAACTTCAGTCAGTGGAACCATGAGATTCTCTATTTCCAGACCAAATCCATTCAGATATCAAGGAAAAAGTTAGGTCTTCTACAAAATCAAGGCACCCAACAGAGGAAGCTGACGCGCTAAAAAAGGAGGTGCCATTTTGCACAGTGTCTTTTCACAGCCGAATTGTCATAAGCTGCTCTCTATCCCCCCTTTCACTCCCATCCTCTCTGGAGGAAACCAGCTCTGTGTACTTCAGCCCACTATCTCAGTCTTCTCCAAAACTGTCTGTACTTCACAACAGGTATCTAGTTGCAGGCTAATGTCTTCTCGCCCCACCCCAAGGTGCTGAAATATGTTTTCAGTGCTTTAGGCACCCTTGAATGGAGAAGATGCATCTTTTCCACACACATTGCACCAGGTGATGCAACAGGGACATGGGCTCCTCCAAGGGTCTGTGGCAGGCTGAGTCACAAACACAAATCATAGAATCATTCAAGTTGGAAAAGACCCTTGGGATCATCAAGTCCAACCATCAACACTGCTCTACAAAGTTCTCCCCTACACCATATTCCCCAAACACCACATCTAAATGACTCTTAAAACACATTCAGAGATGTGACTCAACCACCTCCCTGGGCAGCCTATTCCAATGTCTGACTACTCTTTCTGTGAAGAATTTTTTCCTAATGTTCAGTCTAACCCTACCCTGTTGCAGCTTGAAGCCATTCCCTCTTGTTCTAACGCTAATTACCTGTGAGAAGAGACCAGCACCAACCTCTCTACAATGTCCTTTCAAGTAGTTGTAGAGAGTGATGAGGTCTCCCCTCAGCCTCCTCTTCCTCATACTAAACAGTCCCAGCTCCTTCAATCGCTCTTCATAAGATTTATTCTCCAGGCCCTTCACCAGCTTCGTTGCCCTCCTCTGTACCCGCTCCAGCACCTCGATATCTCTCTTGTATTGAGGTGCCCAAAACTGGACACAATACTCCAGCTGTGGCCTCACCAGTGCTGAGTACAGGGGGACAATCACCTCCCTACTTCTGCTGGTCACACTATTTCTAATACAAGCCAGGATGCCAGTGGCTTTCTTGGCCACCTGGGCACACTGCTGGCCACCTGGGCACACTACTACTGCACTAACCACATGAAGTGGTTGTGGAGAGAAGGGAGAAGAGACAGTCTCTTGCTCTGTGTGTGACACTGTCTTTTTGTCTCTCATTCCTTGTGAGTAGCCCGTGGGGTTGAGGAGGTGGAGAGAAGCCACAGTGGTGTTCTGATTCCCTCACACTGCATCAAGGAAGTAGGGGAGAAAGGCAGTGGGAGAATAACTAACGTGCTGGTTGGCCCAGCCTAAATCTATCCCTGTACCATGTGTCAACAACAAAACAACAGCTTCACTACACATCATGAAGGCTGAGCAGTACCTTCTGTGTAAAGACAGACCCTTCAAAGTGCTCTGCAACGCCAATGCCCATTAAGGAGTCAGGACTGTTTAGTGTAATAATACTCAAAGCTCTTACAACTTGGTCCCTATCTTCTCTGGCCATGCATTCACCCAACCACTAGCTGCTCAGCCCTTCCAGGGTGCAATAAACCTATTGCCCTCAAAAAGCTTTGAAATGGAAGCTCCAGCCAAGACCTCCCTCTTGCAACCTCACCTAAGCCTTCTCTCGGGCCAAGTCCTGCATACCAGGTCACAGAAGGTACTCCTAACACCACCTCCCTGGCTGCCTGCCTTGTCATCCCCTCCAAAGGCACTTCAGCATCACTTCCTGCACATCTTGCCTCCACAAAGCTCCAAGGGACTTGTTCTCTCTCTCTCTCTCTCACCACCATGCCTGACACTCCAGTCAAGCAAATAAAAAAAACAGATGGAAGTCAAGGGTCAGGTATCATACTTCTTCCCTCTCATCCCCCAAGAAGCAGAGAGGCTGCTCCTCCAGAGAAAGGCAGCCAGAACCGAATCAGAGTCAGTAAGTGCAACTGCAAGGAAGAAAGCACCCGGTCTGACACACAAACACACATTTCATTAAACATTTTTAAGGGAAAATGAGACAAAGCTCACTAGTTCCCTTCAGGGCTATGGATTTAACAACCTTTACAGCTACCATGTTGTTTGTTGCAGAGACACTTTAAGGCAGCTCAGAACACACAGTAAAAAACGCATGTGGGAAATAAAAGCTGATAAATGAAACTGCTTTTACATAATTACAAAAATCTAACCATAACTGTACTAATATTGTGCTTATTGCTGTGCTGTTGAGAGCCCACTGATGTAGCAGAAATGTAATACGGGTGAGTAAGCAGCACTAAAATGTTTTTAAATCCATCCTCGGATCCCTGGAAACCCACATGTTGTTTCCTGGCACTCCAACACTTACCATTTGGCTTGGATAAAATTACGGAAGCAGCAGAGGGATACCCGTTCCATTATCACATTCATTCATTCATTATCCTTCATTCTCACTTTCACTGTATGAGAAGCAAGCTATATGCCACCAACAACACATGGCATAGCATCATGCTCCCTCTAGCCTTTGCCTTCTCAATCCAGCCTCAAGATTTTCTGGCATGGGTGGCACAGCTTCGGCATGGGAGTTGAAGGGAATGCCCAGCCAAGAAGTCAGAGCACTGCCCCAGACATTCAGAATCAGAGGTTTTCACTCTGGGGGTGGTGCTGGGGAGCAACTTAGTTCCCAGTCTCATGCCTCCAACTCAAGGGCACCATTGTCCCACCTCACCGCCCTCCCAAAGAAAACAGCGGGCTCAGCTCTGTCCTTTCAAAGGACTGAAGGCAACTACCCTATTTTAGCGGGACTCAGAGAGGTACTTGCTCACAGCTTTGACCCAGCCTTAGCTACATAGCAGGGCTTCAGAAATACTCCCGTAGAGGGAAAAAAAAACCCCAAATGGTAATGACAACATCTAGTCTGGAATGCTTTCTGCCTCCTGCAAATGGGTAAAAGACCTGGCCATATCCTGAAACTGTGCTAAAGATATCTAGATGCCTATTTTCCTGCCTGTTCCCACACTTTCTAGTACTCTGGTTTCCAGAAAATGGAAACTCAGCTCTGCAGGCTGCAGAAAAGCTTTGGGTTATGCCACACAACTCTTGGGTAACCGGGGAGCAGGATGGGAGAGCATCACAGAACAGTTCCCTTCAGGGGCTCACCCGTAGTGCACACACATGGTGCAGGCAGCACAGAAACCCAACCTGGGGCTTGGGAGTTCACTCAGAAACCTTTTTTTCAGAGAGACCCCTGTGAATATGCAGCTGACAACTGCAAAGCCACGTTAGGCAGCTCTTTGAGACATCTGTTATCCCTGTGAATGGGTAAGTGAATGCACAAAATGAACAGAGACAAAACTCATGCTCAGGACAACAGAGGACAGAAAATAATGCCAGATGTCCGGATGAACAGGCTGAACACCACTGTTCCAGTTTGACCTGGTACCATTTTAAGCCAAAATACCAGTCTGTGCAATTTTACACTAACTTATTTTAAGTGAAAGTGGATCATTATGCTTATATTATGACTATTTGAATACATTTAATGGCCAGCTGAAATTCCAGCCATGAATGGCTTGAAGTCAGACCACCTCTACTAGGTTTCATAAATGGAAATGGGATGGGAAAATCAGTGGCTAATACAATACAATTCACTGGAAGGTTAAAGGACCTCATAATGAGCAATCATGACATATCCTGCTCTTAGGAGCAGTTTGCTCCTAAACCTGAACACTGCATTTTCATTTACATTCTGAAAACAGAGGGTCTGATTTCTTTCATACCTTTCTATGCTATTTAATATAACTGCAGCTGTGTCTCTTGATTCATTATTTTGCACCGAAATCTCCAGTGATGCATAGAATAACTTAAAAATTGTAGAGTAGGATCTTTCTGTGGTACAATTACTTTTTCTTTTTTCCTTTTAATAAGGGTCCACTTTTGAGAATGCCAAGAGTGGTATAAACTGACATACTCCAGTGGATTCTCAAGATTCATGGAAAAAAGATAATTAAGAAAATATTGCTCTCTGTCAGGATTGCAAATTATTTCTGTGAATTCCTCTGAGATCTGTACTTTGTCTCCTCAACAGTTCTGCCTGCAGTTGAGGCTGGTTGAGCTAAGGAAGGTACACAGGCAATAACTAGGTTATTGAGAAGGAAAGCACTATCAAAATCCTGTTAAGTAGGTCATTATGGGCCTCATATAGCTCTTGTGACAAAGTTCAAGGCAAGGACTGCAGCGTACGATGCCAGGATCCTGCAGAGATCTCTGAAGTGATGATTGCGAAGAGTACCAGAAAGAAAGATGAAATTTATCCTGTCTAAGCAACTGCTAACACCATGAAGGCCAGGATGGTGGTAATTGGCTTCTTTCTTTCTTTCTTCCAGGGAGATGCAATCAGAGTTTGAAACAGCTCACCAACAGCACACACCACCATTGAGCCTACTGTTTATCTCACTCCTTGTCCTTGTTAGCCTTTTGTGATAAAGAGTACCCTTAGCTTATAGTTATAATTGGTTAATTTACCCATATTTCCAGGGGTAAAAGAAGAACAAATAGACACTGTCCTTTTTGCAAGGATATTCAAGCATGAATAATCAGAACAAAGGAGGCCAAGGAAGCAAACAGTGGGGGGGGAGAAAGTCATGTCACTAACTCTCTTTGATCTTCAGATCAAACTTGAAAAATCTTCTCAACCAAGAAGGAGGCAAGAAAAGCCCAGGGAAATGCTCACTCCAGAGGATTCAGAAAAAAATCAGGCTGCTGCCATTATACATGACAAATCCTCATCTGACTTTGTTTTTTCACACTCATACACGCATATAGCAATGTGCCCCCCCCAACTTATAACACTTTTTTTATAAGCAGTTCGATTAATCCAGTTCATTAAAGCATATTGAAGTACAGGTCTTGGATCATACGCTGGTCTTCTCTCACTTAAACTTAACGGTGGATCCCTTCATTTGGGGAATACATTAATTCCAGACAATATTAAAAAAAAAAAAAAGAAAAAAAGGGAAAAAAATCCAGCATTTAGAATTGTAGCATGTTGTTGCATAAGGCCATGATCAATATGAAAAAAAAAAGTGTATTTCTGCGAAGCGGGCACGTACACATGTACAGCATGGGAACAGGTGTTATTTGTCACAGTCTACAACAGACACTACCAGAGCTTACAGAGAAACACAACGGCCATTAAAAATGATTCACCACACTTATTAACATGACAAAGCATATGAACTGTGAGCTAGTAATTAGAATGTATGAGATTTGATAAATAAAAGGTTTTTAAACGTTATGTAAGAGGACCCACTCTTGAAACCCCTTACTTACGTGAGTCCATCAGCTTCAGGACACTGACTCAGTAGGATTGTTTGTGTGAATAAGAATTACTCATAAAGGGTAACGTCTGACAGGATTAGGCACTGAATGTAAGCTCTTTTCACAAATTTTTATTTTAATGTTTGAAAAGAAATAAAATCAGAAGTTTACTCCTGCTTAGCCCAAGGGCAATGTATTATTAATCCATGACTCCGAGGGTTTTAACTCCAGACCACAGTACAAGCACATAGAAATACAAGAACAAACATCTAGGACTGAGATGTGCTCCCCTTTATACCAAGGTAGATCTGGACAGGCTCCTTTGATTTACCTCAGCATAGCCAAGAAGAACGTTTCCCTGCCATCTAGCCAGGAATTGCTCCCATTGCAGAGCCCCTAACAGAAGTCTGCAGAACAAATTCAAGTCCTTCTGCAGCCAGAGGAAGCCTTCACAGCATGAAGCCTCATAAAACCACCAGGAGAGGCTGAACTCAGAATAAAGGTTTTAGGGAAACGCTAAATTTAATACTAAACTGAGAAATATTTTAGTGACATTTACATTGAAGAATATACACACAAAAAGGGAGATTTGCAATCTACAATTATCAAATGCTGGGACTCTCAAAAGCGTGGAAGATCGTCTGCTTCTACCCTGAGAGGATAAAGGAAAGGTTGTGCATACTGTGCATTTCCAAGCCCCAAAGGACACAACCTTTTGTTTCTAAATCAGTAGGTATAAAATGGAGCCTTATATCTGCTTCAAGGCTACTTCAACTTGTCATTAAAAGACTTTTAAAGTTTCTCTTATTTCTCCCTTTCATACATAACCCTGATGAGCCTCCCTTATCCATATATATTTTCAAAGTTTTTCAAAGGTTTTGGAGTCATACTCAGAAAAGTCCCTCCTGAAACACCTTTGATGACTTTACAGACACCTAATAACATTAAAAACTGCAGCTCAATAGCAAACCTGAATCAATGACCTTGAAAAACACGAGAGACAAGAACACAGCAAAAAAATTATTCCAGGTTCAGAACTTACAGCAAATCAACTACATCTGAGCTAGAACTGGTGCGACCGGAGTTGGTCCTGTTTTCTAAAAAACTGGCTGGATGGCTGTGCCCAGAGAGTTGTGATTAATGGGGTGAAATCCAGTTGGCAGCCAGTCACCAGTGGTGTCCCTCAGGGCTCAGTTTTGGGGCCGGTCATGTTTAATATCTTTATTGATGATCCAGATAAGGGGATTGAGTGCACCCTCAGTAAGTTTGCAGATGACACCAAGCTAGGTGAGAGTGTTGATCTGCTTGAGGGTCGGCAGGCTCTACAGAGGGACCTGGACAGGTTGGATCAATGGGCCAAGGCCAATGGGATGGGGTTTAATAAGGCCAAGTGCCGGGTCCTGCATTTCGGTCACAACAAGCCCAGGCAACACTACAGCCTTGGGGAAGAGTGGCTGGAAAGCTGCCCAGCAGAAAAGGACCTGGGGGTGTTGGTGGACAGCCAGCTTAACATGAGCCAGCAGTGTGCCCAGGTGGCCAAGAAGGCCAACGGCATCCTGGCCCATATCAGGAACAGCGTGGCCAGCAGGAGTAGGGCAGTGATGGTGCCTCTGTACTGGGCCCTGGTGAGGCCTCACCTCGAGTGCTGTGTTCAGTTCTGGGCCCCTCACTACAGGAAGGACATGGAGCTGCTGGAGCGTGTCCAGAGGAGAGCCACCAAGCTGGTGAGGGGTCTGGAGAACAAGTCATATGAGGAGAGGCTGAGGGAACTGGGCATGTTTAGTTTGGAGAAGAGGAGGCTGAGGGGAGACCTCATTGCCCTCTACAGCTACCTGTAAGGAGGGTGTAGAGAGGTGGGTGTTGGCCTCTTTTCCCAGGTGAATAATGGCAGGACCAGAGGAAATGGTCTGAAGTTGCAGCAGGGGAGGTTTAGATTAGATATTAGGAAGAATTACTTTACCGAGAGAGTGGTCAGGCACTGGAACAGCCTGCCCAGGGAGGTGGTGGAGTCGCCATCCCTGGAGGTATTTAAGAAACGTGTAGACATGGCCCTTCAGGGCATGCTGTAGTGCCCGAGATTGTTGGTTTGTGTCTGTTTGTGGGTGGGTGTGTTGTGTGGTGTTCTCTGTGTGGTTTTTTTTTTTTTTGTGGTTGGACTTGATGATCTCAAAGGTCCCTTCCAACCATGAAGATTCTGTGACTCTGTGATTCTTGCAGGCTGAAGAGTGGAGATATCCCTGAGGCACTGATACAGTACCATGACTTTCCCTTAATCAACAAGCACAAGTTCAGCTGAATGACAAGCTGGAAAAGATATATAAAGCTTAGCTGGGAACTAAGACTGAACACAGTAATGGGAGTACTGCTACAGGAACTATCTCCATGATTAAACATAACAGGGTGGAGATTTTATTGTGGGCTTCTGGGTGTTGAAAGACATCATATAAATGATATAATTCAAAGTAAGCGTACCCCTACACATCAATAGAAACCACAAACAAGCTTCCTGCGGCTTTACTGATTGCTTAGGTCTGGCAGGTAAGACCAGTCATTATTCTGAGCACAGGGGTAAAGCTCAGAACTAGGTCAACGTGTCTTACTGTAAACAAATTTAACAGCTCAGCTGAACAACGTCTTCGAGCCTCAAAAGATGGCAAAAGGTCCGGCAATGGTAACAAATTGGTACCAGCCTGCCCATGGAGACAGATGGCAAGTCTCTGCCACCAAAATGTAACTGCAGAGAATTTATTTTCCTTCCCTATGAGAAGGAAAGAAAAAAAAAAAATAAAAAAAGGAAGCATGAAATAAAGAAAGATGGTTTCAGTCTTGATTGCCTGATGTGATCTTCATTAACAAGAAGCACATCCCAGTGATCTCCAAAATCAACCATTTCTGATGTCAGAATTAGATACTAAAATTTCTGAGGATGTCCTCCATGTCCTGGGAAATACCTGCTTTTTAAAGTATTTCCTCCTTAACTCAGTAACATTATCAAAGGCAGCTTGTCAGGAAAGGGAATTAATTTTTGAGAGCCAAGTAAAAATTTCATCCTGGCAGGTCAGAATAAAGTAGAATCCTAACCCATACAGACTTTAGCCTTGGAATAATATTTGAAAAGCTCTAAACTAAAGAGACCTGGGTTTCACTCAGAGTTTTGCCGAATGAATTTATATTGTGATTGCAGAGTCTCCACGGAGGCTCTGGCTTCCTGGCTTTACCAACTGAAAAAAACTGCACCGATAATCTGAAGGAAAACAACTGTTTCTCCCCCTGTCCACCACAATCTGTTCAGCATGGAGTACCTAGGATTCTTGCAGTTCACTCTGAGAAGTTTAAAAAACTCCCTCATCTTCCCTCAAGCTCAGCCTCTCCCTTACCCTATTGTTTTGATCCTTCAATGTTTTACAGTATCAACAAAGCAGTTTCTCTAGCAATTGTTTCCACCTCATTTCCAAAGCAGGATGTTTCTCTTTTTAAAAATACAAAAAACCCCCAAAACCCAAACCAAAACTCAGAATATTTTTCCTACACACTGAAAATTCCAATCATATCAGTGTGATGATAACTAACTTGAGAGAGTGGGTAGGGCTCCTGGCTGACATCGCTTCACCCAACCCATGCAGGCAACGTGACCTCAACTCATTAATGGCAATCACATATAATTTCCTTCATTAATCTATACCACTTGCGAGGTTGAACCAGCACGTTCACGTTGCTGTCGATGCTGAATAGGGTGTTCTTAACATTGTTGCTCCACCAATTCAACGTTGCTTCAGCTGTAACCAAATTTTGAGTTTAGCTGTGAATGGAATCATTCCAGCTCAGGCCAGGAACAGCCCAGTCATCCCAAACCCACCTGAACCAGCAGTGGTATAAGGCACAGAAGCCAATTTTCACACCTTCTAAGTCACCTAATAAGCAGGTCTGCCCTAAGAGATACCTGCTTTCACTCAAACGAGTCATTGAGCAGTATTTTACTTGACTCAAAGCTGGTTTGATGTGACAAAGATTTAAAAGCAATAGCTTAGGTCCAGTTCTGTCTGGACAAATTAAACAGCGAATGGAAATGAGCTTCCTATTCAGGATCCAGTACCATCCTATACCCTGGATAGATAAAATCCCAAAGTCTCAGAAATAAGCTAGACTTGAAGAAGTTAGGTATGTTTTTCAGGGGTACAAGCCTTGGCACAAAAATTTATTCTCACAGCTGTGCCAAATCCCTGGAGGATAGTTTATCCTAAATCTGACTGCTTTACTTCTCCTCCTTTTTCCTTCATCTGTCCAGTCTCCCCTTAAACATTTTAAAATTACAGATGTCTTGTAATTCAGAGAGTGGGGTAAATATGCATTAAATGATGACACATGTGAGGAATTTGCTTCACAGCCAACACACAACGCCAGCTTTACAGTACATCTGAGAAACCTCATTTTCAGCTCATTCCAATAATGTGTCTGACTAGAAACATTAAAAAAAATTGAAAAAAATATCACAGGATGGCAAGATATATACACATTCAGAATGGCTCTCCTCAGAAAATAAACACTTTTATCATTCCTCTCCGAAGTTCCCAGGGGACCATGCTCAAATCCCAGGTGGACCAAGTGAAGCCAACATAGTGGTGGACTTGGTAGTGGACTTGACGATCTTAAAGGTCTTTTCCAACCTAAATGATGTAATGATTCTATTATGTGTCAGCAGCCCTTTCCACCTGGGGAGCGATGGAGTTCAGAGAAAGGTATCACCAGCACACCCATAGCTGTTCCCATTCACTGAAGGGTGAGCAGTGGGCATCCTGGCACAAGACAGCCCTGCACACAGACAATGCCAGGTCTTACCTATTATTCCCTGCCCAGCTGACATCAGCCTATTTATTCTGCTAATTCAGCCATTTATAGAAGGCTGAGACAAATGGTTGTAACTCAATTGTCAAACCCCCCCCCCCCCCCCATTAATATTTACAAAGTGTTTCTTGTGGGTACCATCTCAGTCTAAGCACTTACTTGTTTCTTCAAGAAACATAAAGCTCTGAAAGATAAGATAAGAATAATCTCCATAATCACCAGCAAGTGTAATTCTTCACCTTTTGAAACAACACTGAAAAGATGCATTTTTAATGCTTTATTTTTATTTCGTCTGGGTTGCTTCCATATTCCTAGAATCTAGAGAACAACATTTTTCCTTTTAAATGCTCATGTTCTTTCCTGCTTGTCTAATATTGATTTACCTCCTGCCAGTTGTACAGAACTCTCATTTAACAGCTTTAGTTGGATCCCTTGTTTTTAACAAACTTCACGAATGCTACTAAGCGGGCTTAGAAAAGAGAAGACATTAGTTAATCAAGTATCATAGAGCATGGAGAACCATTTTTTGTGTAGAAACCCTGTAAACATGGTGGCTTTATGCTTAGTTTTACCAATATCTGGCAGCACAGAAAACAGTATTAATTATCGTTATTTTTAATGTAGTTATTTAGAATCCTGAAAGACAACAAGAGAGAGAACATTTGGGATTTTTTCTCCTCGGGACTAGGAACACATAAAAGTTACTTGATTCAATTACAGCAATTTAAACTGTTCCTTTAGTTTTCTGTCTTTTAGAAAAAATAACACAAACCTCTGATTTGCTTTAAATTTTAAGATTTTATCACCAAGTGGATGGTGATATCAGAGATGTCAGTTCATGTTAAGAAGCTCGGAGACTCTATACTTCTCATCTTTCTCCATGGTGAAAAAAACATAAAGAGATTTTAAATATTTAATAAGAAGAATAATGCTCCAGAAATTGCTCTTCAGTGGAACACATGCACCCAAGGTTAGTGGAAGCACTGAAAGTTTTAAAACGTAAAGCACTCATCCTAAAGCACATCAGCTTTTAGTAAGACATCACAGATGGTTTTTGAGTTGGTAAGGGCAGAAGTACAATATTAAGAAAGGAGAGGGACTCTGGTCCCTCTCCCACCTTGAGTAACATGGGGAGCATCCACCCATTCTGCTGGGAAGTCAGGGGAAAGCCAATCGTCTTGCATCAGCCAATACAACCAGCACCAGAGTCTTCAAAAATGTTATTTTTTTTATTCTGTTCACCATTTAACCACACTGCACAGAATCTTAGTCCCATTGAAAAAGAAAAAAAGCAAGGAGGAAGGCAAAGGTCTTCTGCAGGCAAGACAAGAAGAACAGAGGAACACAAAGGGCAAGACAAGAAGAACGCAAGAGGAATAACAAGCCACAGAGTCTGACTTCCCCTATGGCTAAACTGCCTCCTGAAATGGGACATAGGTTCAGCTGAGATACAGAATAAAATGCACCAGGAAAGAAGTACAAAGTAACGTGGAACTGTCAGGTTTAGGTAATAGATACTTAAACATGCCTGACTGACGCAAACAAAGCACTAAGGTCCATTGATTACAAAAGGTGTTGTAATCAGCCTGATGGAGACATTAATCTGAGTAGGGGAAGGTGCAAGTCACATAACTCAAAACTGATGTCCTAACGAAGCAAATAAGCTACTCGATGCAATGCAGGACACACTGAATATTTAAAGAAGTACCTGGCCAGAGCTTATAGGGCTTTTTCGTTTTTTCAGTAGAGCTACAAAAAATTTGAAAATAAACACAGTCTCAATCCTTATTACTTACTTACATCTGACAAAGATCTTGAAGGTCCTGCTGACACCCATCTGTATCACAAATTTAGCACTCTGGTCCTTGACTGCCTATATAATTTTTAAAATAGGAGAAAGGCTCCTCAATCACTTAGACCTTTAGAAAATGTCTAAGAGTTTTCACTACCTCCAGTTGTCTGTTTCTTCCCCTAATACCATTCAAATCGAACATTTATTTTTATCATCTGTTCAGTCTTAAAATGCCTCCTCTCTTTCTGCCTTGCAAACAGTCCGAGGGCACAGTGATCACATCCAGTTCGGTCTTTTCCCCAATTGCTCAAAACAAGCAAACAAATAACTGTCTACATGCAAGTTCACAAGCTAAAAGCTATGCTGAGCACTCAGAAGACAATACTCTGGAATGATTCACCATCTGGGTACTCTTACCCTCTACCAACAGTACCCGTGCACGATGTTAGCATGGGTTAGCTACAGCACTGTCAGCTCCCACTGGCTTTTCTAGCTCCAGCTTCTCCAATTTAGACAGGTTTTGTGCTACAGAAGTACGAGGGCTTCCACAGTGTAAAAAAAATCCATCCAACGTCTGCTTGATTACTGATTCTGTCTGACTGCAGACAGTACTGGGTTCAGTGCAAGGCACAATCTGATTACCTGGGAGTAATTTCTTAGACTGTCCTGAAATCGTAGTCAGGTATTTAAAAGGATTTCTCCCAGAACCAAACACAACCATGACAAAGAAAAGGGAAAGATTAGAAGCATCCAAAACCCATTACAATCCTGCCTAAGCATTCTGTTCAGCAAAGAAATACAACTCTTCTCTCATCTGTTTTATCAACATAGAGCTGCTCTAAAGGGGAAAAAAAAGGAAAAAAAAAAAAAAAGGAACTCATACATTTTAGGGCTTCAAAACCAAAGTCACGTAAACACAGCAGGGCTTCATTAATGGGGGCACAACAAGACTCAGTCATACACGGGGCTGTACCACATTTAAAAGCTGAGCTGAAACTTTCCTTTGTATGCTGTTTTAAAAGCATTCCATAATTAAGCCCAAAGAGATGACAGACATTTATTGACAGTTAATGCAGTGCTCCCACGATGTATTATTAGGCACAAGACCAGAGGCGCAAGGCCAAGTGCTGTTAATCTCCTGGTGAGCGCAGTGGTGTCTCGGATACACACCGCCTGAAAATATCCGGTGATATTGCTAATATTTTTTTCAAAAGGCAGAAGTCTTGAGTTTTCACAGAAACTGATACACCAATTAACCCACCAAAATAAAAGTGTCACGGAAAAAAAACTGAGACAATTTGCCTATTTTTTAACCCCCTTTCCCCACGTAAGGGCTGGTGTATAAAAAAGGACTGCCCTCCTTTGCCTTACCTGATGTTTTACTTTAGCAGTGTCAAGTCTCATCTTTCTTGCTCGGCTAGAAACCTTTCCCAAAGAAGTAGGAATGTCTATCAACTTTTGCCCAAGGGAAAGGAAGCGCTGAATATTCAATCATAGGTTTCCTTCCAAGTGCTCTGCTTGTTTGTTTTAGGAGAGCCTTAAGAAGAGCACATAAAAGAGGTTCGAAATCCTCTGAGCAAAGCTGACTTCTTTCTCTGAAGGTCATCCTCAAGTCATTTCAGAGCTACGGAAATAGCCAGAGGGGGATAAGCAAACTCAAAAGACACCTTTCCTTCTGAAATAACTCTGCTGCCACAGGCTGAACTAAAAACATGCCCTCAGGTGGGTTTCCCACTTTTTATGGACCCACCCAACCTTCCCCTGGGGAGAAAGATGCGATAAGAAGTTCTCCTTGCAAAAGTAACTCCAGCACAAGCACTGCACAGAAAGGAGAATCTTCAGAAAGACTCCACGAGACGCAATCAGGGTCGTCAGATCATCAAGGGTCTTATGGAGAAGAATCTTCTTCCTCAGGACAAATCCTAACCCCTGTTTTCAGGGCCAGTGCTGAAGCTGATACACTAAAACCAAACGGCGTGGCTCCAAATCAAGACAGACCCTTGATATACCTTCACAATTTTATGGTCTGATCTTACTGAGAATACGCACTCAAGTATTTAGTAACACGTTCAGCAAACATTAACTATGACCGACACACACATTCGGAGCAAATTTTGCTTTGGATCCAAACTGAAATGCATAATCCCGTTAGCTATACATAACATTTAGCAGATACTGCAACCTGATTAAAGACTTAATTTTGTGTAAACCTTGAGGAAGACCCAGGAGCCCAGCGGGAGCTCTGCCGAGGCGAAAACTATAGGATTTGGGCTCCGTGGAGTCACACGCCGGGGCACACCACCGGCATTTCAGTAACACCCTGGTTTTGTAACTAAAACGAAAAGCCACCCCCCAAAAAAAACCCCCAAAACCAAAACAAAGAAGTATTCCCGGGCAGTTCGGGCAGGAGCAGGCGCTGCGCCCCCCTCAACCCCCCCGCAGCTCCCGCCACCACCGACCCCCCGCCGCCAGCGCCGGACCCGTTACCTTCGGCTCCCGCTCGCCGGCTGCGGCAGGACGGGCGACCTGCCCGGGCAACCGCCGGCTCGGCAGCGGCCACCGCAGCCCGGGGCTGAGGCCCGCCCGCGGGTAGCGCCACCGGGGCCGGGGGAAGGCGGGCAGCGGGGTCCCGCCACGCCGCGTCCCCGGGAGGGACGGAGAGGGGGCGGCCGCGCTTCGCCCCGGTTCTCGCTGCGCCCCTCTCTCGGCGAGGAGGGGACCGGCAAGTGAGCGGCAAAGTTGCGGAGACAGAGGCACAGCGCCCGCCCCCCGCTCCTCGCCCACCGGGGTGGCCCCGGCCCGCCCCCTCATTCCCCTCTCTCACCTCAGGCACTGCCTCCTCCCCGCTGGCACCGGGGAAGGCACCGGCTGCTCCCCGCTCCATCGCGCCGCTGCTCCCGGCTTCCCAACTCCACCGGGCTCGCTCCGGCTCGGCGCGGCACCCCCACCGCCGCCACCGAGAGCCAGCGCCGGCCGCGGAGCGCCGCCTGCCGCCGGGGGCAGGGGCTCTGGGGCGGCCCTGCCCGCCGCCGTGCCGGTGCGCCGGGGGGCGGCACCTCCCTCGCTCCCCCCCCCCGGGCTGGGGGCAGCGCCGGCCCCAACCAGCCCCGCGGGGCCGGCGTCGCCCTCGTCGCTGGGGGGGATGGGGGGGGGGGGGGGCGGCGAGGCGGCGAGAAGGTAACGGCGTTAATATCGTTATTAATATATTTAACACACACACACCCCCCCGAGCCCGGGGCAGCGCGCACCCTGGCGTCCCGGGGCTGGTAAGCTCCCGCCCGAAGCAGCTGGGGGGAGATACCCAAAAAACTGAGCCCGAGCCTTAATTTACTACACTTTTTAAAAGCGGAGGTACTCTGCCGGGGGGTGGGCTGGCCCCAGGCCCGCTGCTGGTCTCGGGTAAATTTATCCGCTTAATTCCATCCTCCCCCCCACCCCCCCCCCACCCCCTCCTCCGGTAGGCTCCGTGGGACAGGCACAGCCCGACGCCGGCAGGAGGGTGCTGTCAGCGACCCCAGGGTGCGTGTGAAAAGCTCCCCCCCCCCGGCTGGGGAGGGCTGTTTTGCCGAGTTTCTGCCTAACCCCGGTGCAGCTCCGGGAGCCCGACCGGGAAGCGCGTTTGGAAGCAGCTCCCGACGGCTCCGGCCGCTCAGGGGCTGGTGCCTTTGCGGGAGCGGGGGGTTTTTTTCCACGGACCCTGTTCCAAACGCTAGCGGGGTCTGCGTGTCCCGGGGGCTGCCAGGACCCCTCCGTAGGCAAAGAAGAGGGGCGACCTTCACGGGCTGATGTCTCCGATGTACGAGCCGGCGCTTGGGAAAACGTCAAAGCCTTTGGATGCTGCTGCGTGGCCGGGGTCTCCCCGCATGTACATCACCGCAGGACGCCGGGCGGGGAACATCACACTTGCAACTTACTTAAGGTTTAAATAACGAGCATGTCTTGCCGGATGGGTTTATTTTTCCCCTCCCCGTCTCGGTACTACATCGAGTTGCAACTTACCTGCAAGGATTGAACTACGTTTCCTGAGGTGCCTCCTTTATCTCTTGCCAGTTTCTTGAAAATGTCTCTGTGGCGAGTATGTGGCTCCAGGTTTCTGTCAGTTTTTATATCTTTTAATTTATTTACTCCGTATTCTAGCATTCATTCCAATTTTTTTATTTTTTTATTTATTTTATTACTTCCTTCCCTCCCTTGGGGAAACTTCTGGCTCGGAATTCCTGGCATCTGTCATGATTTTTGCCTTTTAAGACTGAAGCAAAGATTATGTGTGTATTAATTAGTGCCTTCTCAGTTAGTAGAGCAGCTGCAAGAATATACCAGGTCAAACTTGATAAAAACTGCCAGTCCCGGGCAGCCCCTTCTCTCTGCAAGGACACAACTCTGCATGCCTCAGAGACAGCTGCATGTAGGTTTGTTGGTGCTATCTGTAGACATTAGGGAGGTTCTCTCTGTACGTACACACACATTTCATGCTTTTACTGATTATTGCTTGCATTCACTACAAAATCTATCATCGCTTTTGAGCTATTTGATTTGCAAGGGAACACTGAAGAAGTAATTGTCAATTTAAATATGCTGCCTTCTAATTTCATTTACTATTCCATTGCTCTTGCATTATGAAAAGACAAACAAACAGGGCCACATTGCTTATGTCCTTCTCGGCTCCGTTTTGGCGCTGCTTCTTGCATGCTCTTCCTGAATCAGTGCCCTCAGCTCTGCCACTGAGGTCTGTGGAAGGGAATCAGCCATCGCAATATCTGGCCTTGGTTTTGCCAATACTACAGAACTATTTGAAACCACTTGCCTTTCTCATACAGCAAGATCTTTCCATTTTAATTTGTTTACTGCTTGACAGCACACATAGCCTAGGTCATATTCCTACTGGCGTGAGATTTTCATGCATTTACCTTTCTCTGCCTGTTCTGGTTATTTCTCCATTTAGCTTCAACTGTGTACAGCTTGCATTTCCTCAAAATGCTCTCCGTTAAAATACACTGAGGCATACCTTTATTATTTCTTTTTTTTACCCTCTAATTCCTAACCAGTAATTTGATATTAGGACAAATGCTATAGACAAAGGAGCCCAATTCTCTTCACAAACTGATGTGGTACTAGTGGTTTTGGCTTATACTGGATCAAGCCCTGCTGTGTGTGGTTAGTTGCATGTCCCCAGAAGTGAATACTGAGCATGGCTGCACAGGTGTAATTCCGCTTTTGAATATGCCCAAAGCATTAAACAATATTTTTTTCTCCCCAAATTCCACTGAGTTGCAAATTCTTTACTCGGTGAAATAATTCTGATAGTGAAGATCAGTAGCAGAATGCCACTTACGGGGTCCATGCCACTTACCCTCAAAAGCAATACAATTCCACTTTTTCAAACAGATGGAGAAAAAGTTGCATGGAGCAGTTAACTGGTTTGGACGTGATCATATTTGCACATTCTTGGCAGAACTGATGTTGAAAGCCATGTTTCTGGCTCCAGCCTTCACACAGTGACGTTGCTTTGTGCTCTTGTTCCTTGTAGGCCACCTCCTGAGTGCCATTCCCCACCTCACGCAGCACCCACAGCTGCAGCACTGAGGCTACAGGCTCCTTTCCAATCCTTCTGAAGATGATGGCAGCAAAACTGAGCCACAAAAGGTAAAATGGCAGCATTTTTTCCTGCCCGTGCCTGTGGAAAGGTGGGATAGCCACCATTCCTTCTTATGCTTGTTCCTGGGCTTGCCTGGAGTAAATGCAGTTGAGTTTGGTTTACAGTCAACCCTTCCTACTGCAATTAAAAAGACATTTCTAAGGTTTTCTGTGAGGAGTTCTCTTTATGCAGGAGTGTGGGTGCAACCTCATCTGTCTTCTAGTTTAAAAATTCCAGTTTCTAGTTGGACCCGGTCCTGCTTCAAATGGAATCACCACCTGAAGTCCCAATTATGTCAAAGGGAGTACAATTAAATGCTTTGCAGGGTTGTTTCTTCCTGATCCATCCCACTAGTGTTGCCATTTCTTCTGTTCCACAGATGGCAGTTACGATGGCAGCGACAGGGCAACCACAGAAGCCAGGGGGCACCTCAGTTTAACTTGTTCAATTAGTTTAAAACTTCTTAAATGTGTTTAATTTTTTTTAAAAAAGTGATAAACTCAAAAGCACTCACACTTTATACGCTTGCAGTGTTCACGGAGAGGTGCTTTCATAAAGCAAAAGAAAGCAGCTTTAAGTGCAATACTTAAAGGGTCTTTTTTATCTGAAAGCTGAGAAAAGCTGGACTGTTGTTCCAGATCTGTGAAGAGGAAAAGGTTACCTTTTCCTCTAGACTCACAGTAGGATGACTCTTCGCATTGCTTTTTCTTTGGATTATTTTATCATCTCAGTTGTTATTACTGCCACGATGAATTTGGTTTAGGATTTGTATCATCTAATCCAGAAAGGATTTCACGGGTCAATAGGATGTTTCAGCTGAGTGTTAAAAAGCACTCTTCAAATATATTCAGCTTCTTGGGACTCTTTTGGGATAAGTAGCATTAGGAATCAAGGTTTATGTATGTATTAGTACATGTGTTTTGCAGATGGAGAAACTGAGCCACCATGGTTAAATGATGTCGCTGGTGACCAAAGAAACAGGACATGGCTGTAAGGCAGTAAGAACCTGTACTAAAGCTGCAATTCTGTAGCTTCACCCTGGTGTCCCTGTCAGCCAAGTTGTTTTAGCTGCAAACTGGTGTAAAAAGTTGTCTCCATCTGTCTGGAAGGCACCGAGTGGAAGCCTTTGCAGAGGACGTGCCTAGAAACAGTGGCATCAGGCAGAAGCTGAGGTTTATGAGCTATTCCCTCGTAAAAAGAGGAGCCACAAAAAGGGTGGGAAGGTGATGGTGACCATGATTTTTGGGCACCCGGGGTATGTGTAGGCTGCAGAGATGGGAATAGAAACTCGCTCCTCAGAATCAGTGGAATCAGGGATAAAAGGGAGGCCCTGGAAGCCTGACTCCCACTCCTCTGCTCTCATGGCAGACAGAAATCCCAGAGATGGATAAGTGAATGTGTCTGTGAAGACTCTGTTGAAAACTATTATTGTAATATTTTTGATCGATTGTCACGAAGTATTGCTGAGTGTGCTTTTGAAGGGAGAGAGAGGCAGATAGCAAAATTTTGGTACCTGTCATGGAGATAATTATTTTTGTAGCTGTAGGGAGGGAAAAGGATGGGGGAAAAACGAGAAAGGGAAATGAAGCATCGCTTGCTTCAGGTTAGAGTGATTTTTCAAATGGGAAAATAATTAAGCTGAACTTCTATTTACGTGACTGCAACCAATTCCATTCAGGGCACCTGACGTGAACAAAGTTCTCAGAGCTAAGAAATTATACTGCAGATAGCAATGCGGTGGGGAAGGATAATATAATTGTGTCAGTGACAGCACTGGAGAAAATTCAGTAGTTTTCCCCTCAAGTTATTTGTCAGTAAAGTGGTCATGTGCACGGGCAAAATATTAATGATCTATTATAACAGTGGCCATGTGTTTATATTACATAAATATAACATTTTCTGTGTATTTATATTCATTTCTATAAGAAGAAAGAGAGTTTAGAGTTTTCTGCAAACTATATATAGAAATTAGATAACCTGCTGCAAGCAGGTACTTTTTATATTAAAGCAAATTTTTCAAATTATTTCAGGGAAAATTACCCAGGTTGGAAAATCACAAGAGTGGAATAAACAAAGGAAATTAAGGAAGTCAATTAAGGAAGTCACAGAAGATATCACAGAACTATTGCGGTGGTGGCTTATAAACACTCCATATCCTTTTTGTGTGGAAATAATATTGCTGTGAGTTACAGCCCTGGTATTTCCTCTTTTATTAGACATCAGGTTATGTTACTGCAGCTTTGCTGAGAGTCACAGCAATGAATTCGGGTCTCTGTAATCTCTCGTATCCTGTTGCAAGAGCACAGTCGTAACAAACGGCATAGAAGCCACCTTCCAATTAAAACGAAACTCAATTTTAAGGTAGTCTATGCAAATCTGCCCTGAAACAGAAACCTCATTGAGCTTGTTATGTACAAAGGTATTTATTTTCTTCTCATCGTGTTTATCTCTGAGTCATGGGGGTGGTGGAAGGGAGAGCAACTCTGCCAACCAAGAAACTGTTAGCTACTTGGCTCTTTGGCCTGAAAATGAGACCCAGGTATACATATTAACAGCATTTATCAAAACAGGAGACCTTATGAGAACAACATGTATAGTTAGATTTCAACTACTTTTTCCCAGAGCAGATGCAAACTTGCACTGCAAACTGTCCCCGTGTGGAGATGTGGCCGAGCTGCCAAGCCCAGGTGGCTGGCAGCGTACCTCCCACCCAGGCAGCAATGCTGTCCTGATTGGAGACCACACCACATGTTGCGAAATTGCTTGTCTACAAAGGATTTCGATGTAAAAATCAACATATGTCCGCCTCCGTGTTGGTGTAACAAGTCCCAGCAGCCATGCTCAGGCTGGAAAGATATTTTGCTAGTGCTAGGATTTGCCCACTCAAAATACCGAGGCAGAAAACACTCTGTAAAGGGAAAGGAGTACAGAGCATAAACTGCAAGCAATTTGGAAATTAGGTTTCATCTCTCAAACCAAACATAAGCATCCAAGGCTCCGAGATGCTGACTGAACAAAGGCATGGTCGGGCAGCCAAACAAATGGAAAAAGAATCCAGGGGTGTTAAGCTTGATCCTGTCCTGCTCTGGGCAAAATTTCAGCCTCAAGGGTTAATGCTTCTTAAATACAATTCATTGTGTAAATTCAACATTGCACCTAAAAGTATTATATTTGCTGCATTACAGGCTTTGTGGTCTGAAGGGTTCTCGTAAGCCATTTGGCTGAAAATCAAGGATGACGAGAGAAGAATGATATCAGGACGATCTCTGTGGGGTTTATCTACACTGTGGTTCTCAGAAAAAAAATTAATCCAAATTGACTAGTTTTAGATTTTTAAAATGCATCATTAAACCCAGCTAAGCTCCTCTGTTGACTCTCTTATTCAGAACTAAGAATTTCACAGTAAATTGTACTTCCTTGGAAAAAAAAATAAATAGAAGCGCATCCCCTTTAATTCCGAATGTCAATACACAGAAATTTAAAACAGTTTAACAAATCCACTCTGAAAGTTGATTCAGATTAATATTTAATCATCCAGCATTCCTGTCGTCTGGAGGCTTATGAGCATGGGAAACTTAATGTGCTGTAAAGCAGCTTTTAAGTTTTCATTGAAGGAGAAGACGCCATTTTCAGGGAAGAGTAAACTACTACTGGGTAGGGGTCTGCAGGAAGAGTTCATGTACGGTAAGTTTACAGTCCCACTTCACTAGCTTCACAGTAACTTCCTCTATAGACGTGCATCCAGATAGGCAGAATTTGTGTATTATTCAGCTCGCTTTGCGCACATTGCAGCTCTCTGTGTGCAAAATGCATCGGAGTGCAAACAGGGAATGGTGGCTGTGTCTACATTAGGAGCAAAATGGTGCTGAGGGCCCAACATCTGCACTCTGTGTGTTTGAGGAGTTTTTCCTTCCGAGTGGCTGTTGTGTGCTCCCGGGTACTCAGTGCCCATTGGCAGCTGAAGCGCATCTTTCAGTTTTGCTCCTGCAGAAGGACCCCGGGTTGGGCAGTGTGAACCCAAGCACAGTAAATGGGGAGAATCAAGAAACTGTTTTCAAAAGCACGGTCCTCACCTGAACTGCGATGCTAGTGTAGACATAACCAAGCAGAGCACATCTTCGACTGTGGTTATCCTCCCCATCTACTCTGCCCTGGTGAGGCCCCATCTGGAGCACTGTGTCCAGTTCTGGGTTCCCCAGTTCAAGAAGGACAGGGAACTCCTGGAGAGGGTACAGCAGAGGACCACAAACATGATGAGGGGCCTGGAGCATCTGTCTTAGGAGGAAAAGCTGAGGTACCTGGGTCTTTTTAGTCTAGAGAAGAGGAGACTGAGGGGGGATCTGATCAACACCTATAAAGACTTAAAGGGTGGGTGTCAAGAGGACAGGGCCAGTCTTTTTTCGGTGGTGCCCAGGGATAGGACAAGAGGTAATGGGCACAAACTTGAACATAAAAAGTTCCATCTAAACATGAGGAGGAACTTCTTTCCTTTGAGGGTGGCAGAGCCCTGGAACAGGCTGCCCGGGGAGGTGGTGGAGTCTCCTTCTCTGGAGACATTCAAAACCCACCTGGACATGTTCCTGTGCAATCTGCTCTAGGAGGACCTGCTTTGTCAGGGGGGTTGGACTAGATGATCTCCAGAGGTCCCTTCCAATCCCACGTGATTCTGTGATTCCACAGCAGGGCTACTCTGATGCCAGCCTGGGTGCATTGCGAGTCTGGAGTCACCAATGTCCTGGACACCTGCTAGAGGATGGCTGGGGGACTCCCGGAGTTAGCAGAGAGGTTGGTATTTTCCATTCTGTGGGAAAAAGGGGATGCAGAAAAGCACTCTTCATCTTGATGCCGATGGCATCATTTAGACTATCACAGCCCTTGATGCAGAAGTAAGAGAGACTTTGTTCAGAGCACGCACAGCACTCTGTTATGAAAACCACATTATAATGACTGCATTGAAAGCTGGCCCCTGAAGCTTTTCCTCCCCCAGCCTGTTTGCCATAAGAAACAATAAATTAAATAGCATTGGAAACGCCGGTCTCCGATATATCATGAGCATGCAGCCCACAGAATTCACTAAGCAAGAGGTCAGTCGGCTTAATGAATTTGACCGGGTCTTTTAAAAGACTTTATATTATTAATAACATTTTAAGCTTCTTTGTGCAAGTTACTGAGGTCTGAAGTTACTGCAGAGCTTTTGAAACAAATTTCAGGGATGTGCTGTTGTTGAGTTCAGTGCTGCATTTGTGAGCTGTGTACGCTGCTGGGAGTAGCATCTTTTGGCCTTGAATCCACTTACCACCAAAAAGAAAAGAATCAGGTAAATTATTTGCCCATGCTGCGATTAATGTCATGCTGCTGGTGTTTGTGGCATCTTTTTCGTAAGACAACAACAGACCTACCGTTCCAGCAGCTTGCAACATAAATTAGAGAAAACTGTGAGGTTTGGCAAGTATGCTTTTGCTCTTTGCATAGCAAGTAAGATTGAGAGGAAAACAGATGGCCACAGGTGGGTCCCAAGCAGCTGTACACAAACCTCAAATGTCCACCTAAGGCACAGTCACCTTTTGGGATTCAGGTGGCTTTTGAATGACCAGTGGGCTGTTTGCGAATTATTTACATGGATACTAGCTTGTTCCTACACGTGACAGTAGCACATGAGAGAGAGAGATGGGAACGACTATGGGACAGGGAAGGTTAGGGCAGCAAGATGCACGTTTTATCATAGAATCATAGACTTTTAGAGTTGGAAGGGACCTTAAAGATCATCGAGTTCCAGCGCCCCTGCCATGGGCAGGGACACCTCCTGCTAGACCAGGTCTGTGAGCCCTGTCAGTTATGGATTTAAAAAAAAAGAAAAAAGAAAAGGAGAGTTAGACTTCGCAGATGACAGTGCAGATGCCGACATCCAGAGGAGGGTGATTTGGAGGAGAGGGAGGGAATGCGGTTGCCCCATTCATTCCAGCACGGCTCACATTAGCAGTGTCTTTAAAAACAAAATAGGATAGGATGCTGCTAAGACTTGTAAAGGAAGGTCTGATGTATGTTTCATCAGTTGTTAAGCTGAATGATGTTTAAATTATTTTTTTTTTTTTTTTTGCAAACGCCAGTGGCTGAGCTATAGCACGAAGTAGAACAAAGCCACTGCAGTGAAGAACATGAGTAATTTCAGCGATGGCACCTGCAGAATTATTTAAGCAGATTTGTGTGGTAACTGGGGCTTTTCTCATGGTGTTTAGTCTTGATGAGAACAAGATGGATGTCTTATCTACACTGCTTATCACATTTACTGTTTAGTAGCAACGGAGCTGCTGAAAACAAACAAATAAACAATTGTCAGGAAAGCAGAGCGATTGCATTATCACGTAATTAATGTCCAGAGTCACCAGTGGTATTTTTGGCCAAAAAAATAAAGGGATTTTCAGAATCTGCAGGACCGAGGTGATCGCTCAGCAGCACCATTGGGGGCTGCATCGGTGGGAGGTGTCATAGAAGAGCCATTTGCCTCCGGCTTCTTCTCCCTCATGATGAAGGAACCTTCTCCGCTTCCACAGTGGGGGAACTGTCGCAGAGCAGAAGGACGGACAAGCGAAGAGAGGGAGGGAGGCAGTTTGTCAAGGAGGAGCAGCCATCTTGGCTGCCCTTGGCTCATTTGCTGAAGTGCAGCCAGTTTTCGGAGGAAGGTAGCTCTGGAAAAAGTAGGTGCTGGGCTGCGTGGGAGCTGGCAGGCTGCCCCTCCTGGACCAGCAATTAACCTGAGCTAGAAGATGAGGCTGCTTCTTTGTGAAATGCTTATTGTCACCTAATGGTCATGACAGAGATGAAACTGCTGGGGAGTGTGAAACTGGCTCACTTTTACAAGTTATAACCTGACCCGCAGCATTCACAGCAGCCTGATCAACCTGGGCTCCCTGCTGGGGCATTCTTGAGCTGAAACACTGCAGGCAAAAGATTTCATTCATTTTCCATTGCCCTCTTTAAGATGCTTTGGAGATGCGCTTTCATTAATTTAAACAGAACCCAACAACGTTTTTCATATTGTTTCATGGGCCATTTTTTATTTTTTTACAAAGACGCATCCCATAAACTTTTTTGTTTGATGGTGCTCATTGAGAAGGCATCTTTGCTGAACTGTTCACAAAGATCCTGCCAGGTTATTTTTATTTTTAAATGGGGAAGTGGCGGCTCATTTATAGCCGAAGAGCATGACTGATATGTTCAAATGAGTTCCAGCTGAGACAGCTCTGGGTACAGCGTGAAAACAAGGAGTTCACTTGGTTGAAGAAGGTCATCCTAGAGCAGGACATCTCTCCTCCTAGCTGTCTTCAGTAAAACCAAGGTGACAGATGAAATGTCACCAACGACCTTTGCACTTTTCCTTTTAATTAATGGCCCTTTGTGTGAATCAGCAGACATCTAAGACTCGTCTTTATTATGAGTAATTTGCTATTAAATCTTATTTCACTGTTTTAGTTCAACGGTGCTACTGCTTCCTTACAGTACACATTGCAAAACACCCTTTCGAAGCCCAATCAGAAATTAAAATTGATTAAACACCCAGTACATTGCCAAAAGCTACCTGAAAATTGAGCATGAGTAGCTTCAGTGGCTAGAAACATTATTCTTAAAAAATTCTTTTCTAATGACAGGTTCTCTACCCCAGAAGACTCCAGAGGAGGTTGTCCTTGGTTTACACAGATGCTGACGAGGAAGTGTAAGCAGGCTTCACTCCCAAATTACATGGTAGCTAATGACCCATAATTCATATGCAAGAAAGAGCTACTACAAGAACTGCTACATCAAACCGGATGGTTAGATGGCTCAGGTCAAGGCCCTGGAGAGAATCCATGCCTAGCTGGTGGGCTCTAGGCTCCACTGGGGCGGCAGTTCTGACCCTGGTGATTTTGAGAGAGTATTAGCCTTGTCCCAGTGTGGAATAGAAAGCCATCGAAAATACTGAAAACTTTTTCTGTGTTGCTAGGGAAGTCAGTACAGTGGGGCAAGGGCAGTGTTTTTCTTTCTTCAGCCATCCTCCAAATATTTGTAATTTCTGTGACTGCTCCCTGGGTGCATTCTTCATTAGTGTTTTTGCAAAAAGTATTAATCTAACACTTTCTGGATAACAGTGACATTTCAAAAAAAACCTGAACAATAATTCCGTTATTTTCTCACGGCAGTACCAGTCCCCCTCCCTGCCCAGTTAATTTACAGGTCATTCTGCCTGGGATGCTGTTGTGGGGGAAAACAAGACCTCCCACAGCTGGGTGCCAGTTGTCTGACTGGGAATTTGTGCCCCTGTCAGTCTGCCAACTGTTAAACTGTTCCCTGACCTGGAGCTCTAGAGAGAAACCACCTCCATGAACTGAAGGAACATCATGTACCAGAGCCCCATCGCTGGACGGGCTTAACTCTTGCACTACTACAGCATCAAGCAACTAGCTTGTTAGTGGGAAAAAGAAACCATTCAGCTTGGATATAAATTAAAAAAAATGCACCATAATAAAGCTCAAGACTGTGATGTGTTCTGCACATATAAGCAACATCCATCCAAACACTTTTTTCATCCTACTACTTAATTCAATTTATAATAATATCGCAATTGCCCAGGAGCATGAACATGTTCATATGCGGGAAGCAAATTAACTCAGTAAATTACTGACAAAAAGAAACAAGCCAAATGTGTTTTTCCCCCCCGGAATAGCATCCTCTCAAACCATTATCAAACAGATACCTGTGTGAAAAGCTTAAGCTTAAGGTGCCCTCCCTAGCTCTGCGCTATTCATGATACAAACCTATGCAGTTCATTACAGCACACAAGAAATTATTTTTACTTTGTAGTAGTTCTTTCTTGCGTATGAATTACGGGTCATTAGCCACCAAATAAGAAATATTTGCTCACATATGTGGCATGTAGCCACCTTAAAAGGGACAGTGGAAGCGTATGCCTAATGAGGTCACCCTGGGAAATTCACATGGAGTCAGGCAAGTCTAATTAACAAGTTTACAGAAACAGGGACTGCAAGAAGATGCTTCTTCACTTCTCAGGCTGGGCTGTACAGATGGCACTTACTCCAAACTGTCCCACTTTACGTTAGAAAGTGTTTAATATGCAAGTTCAACCTACTCGATTCCAGGCTGAACATATTCAAGAACCCGGCTCAAACTGGTCTCAGGGAAAGTGTTAGAACAACATTTGCAGCTTAACTTTTCACCACAGACCCTGGAAGTTATCTGCAGACCTGCTCCTTGCAGGGAGAGTTTCAGTGAGGGCTGAGCTAAGGATTAAACCTGATGGATTTCATGCCAGGATTTAGACACCTAAACATACAGGTGTCTTATTTTCTTCATCGTAAGTGATTTGCTTGTGGCGACACAAGATGCTTATGCTCCAATAGGTGCTGAGTCAAGATCAGGCACGGCTGAAGCCATAATTAATCCATTGGATTAACCATAATAAGACAGTAGCGAGTCACCAACACGTTGACTCAAATGTCGTCTATGTCCAGAGGCTAAAGGCAGGTACGAAAACCATAAAAATCACCAAAATAAATGCCATGAAGTGTCCATTTGGCTTGACCACTCAGCACAATGTGGAAGGAAGCTGGGGAGAGGTAGGGGCAGCAGTTGCTGGGAGAGTGCAAGAGAAGAGGAGCTTCATTCTGACAAAAAATGCTGTTGGCACATTCAAAGGTGCAGAATGAAAGAAAGGAGTTCAGTAACTGCCAGGTTTTCAGTGGAGTAAGAGACAATGGGTTATTTCATCTCTGAGAACTGCAAACTTCACCATTAAATAGCATTCTTCTGCAGAAGACCGAATACCAAGATACTACTTAAACAGGAAACTACTTACAGACAGAAAAATGTATGGTCTGAAAGAGTTAATCAAAAGAAAGATCAAAATGTCCAAAGAGCTGGATATTACAGAAAAACTTCGACTGCCAGTGAAGAATCAGGAAAACATTTTATTTCTAAAATGGAAGGCACTATCTTTCAAATGGAACCTAAACCACTTGCAATTTCATTATGCATCGCACAGTACTTACATTACTGATCCGTGGTGGAGAGGACATTAGGTGACCCAGGTAAAGTCTGAAGAAGAGCCATCACAGACCTTTAAACAGTGGTGAATGGGGGGAAAAAAAAAAAAAAAAAGATATAAACCACATCTGCAATAAAATTGTAACTCAGCCAGAACTAAGCATGCACAAAGTAAAATGAATTCTGGCTCAGTTTCTCAGAGAAAATTAGATAGTTCTGCTTAAAAAAAAAGTAAGTGGGAGAAAAAAAAAAGTATCCTTTTGCAAATGCATTTTTCTACATTATGCTTTTAACTACCAGCTCTTAAATTGTGTCTGAAGAAGCCCAGGGAAACACATTAGGACCTCTCCACAAGCGCTGTGTTTGAACATGGTTGGCTTGGGGAGAGGGGAAAGAAAGATTTCCAGATTCGGTATAGACAGAGCCCGAGGGCTGTTGGCATAAGCACAAAGCCGGAGTAGCGAGTCAAGAAAAATGAAAAGAAAATGCCTTTAAAGCAGAATTCACCAAAGAGACATTAAACAGCAAACAGCCGACAGGGCCTTCGAAGAGCAGCATTTAATAATTAGGTCACTGCTCAGTTGCAGAGCTCTTTCGTGGACGATGAAGGTGTTCTACAACAGGAGACAGAAACCTACTGAAAGACGATTTGCCTGCCTGTTTTAGAAACCCTCCTGGATTCCCTGGTTCAGTTTTCACCATCGTCATTATCAGACTGCCAGGGCAACTGACAGAGCAAACTTACCTTCCAAAGCTGCTCACGGCTGGTCTTCAGGAGTTAACAGGGGAGCTCCGGGAGGCAGCAGCTGCCGGCAGCACCCTTCTGAGCAGCTCACCACATTGTCTGGGGGAATGACGGACCTACCAGCAATTCCTGTGTGCAGAGAGGCACGGTGCAATGCAAAGTTACCTACTGCATTTAAAACGTCTCGCTTTCTGTGATCATGACTCACCTTTTTCTGTCTCCAGGTCAGCAGAGCGCTTGCTCATGAACTGTACTTTAAAGCACATGCCGAGGTCCTAGCTGTGTTTCTGGCTTGGTGTTCACAGGCTCTGGCAGCCAGCTCTGCCAGAAAATGCCATCCAAGTGAATATTATTAGCACCCTGCATCCAGGAGAGGATTTAGCATTTGAGAGAGAAAAGATGAGGCTGCTGTGTGCTATGGGAGAGCTACAGCAGTAGAGGTGAGCAGAGAAATGTCATCTGCCGACGTACAAGATGAAGCACGCCGGCCCCTGGAGTTTTAGTGAATGTGTTTGCATTTCTTTTCTTTCTTCTAACTTGAATACTTTAGTATTTTCAAAAAGGCGAGCATGTGAGCAATAAAAAAACTGTGTGTGAAGAAGAGGACTTGCGTTCTCCAGGCAGCCTCTAGATGGGTGAGATGGCACCTCAGAGGCAGACAGATACAGATTTCCAATCCAATCAGTCGTTAAAGCTCCGTGGAGCTGGGAGTGAATCTCAGCACAGGCTTAGGCAGGTCTGTGTGCAGCCTGCCTGGTTTTCCTGCAGCTCCTTCAACTCACAGTGTCATTTTGTTTCCCGAGAAACGTTTTAGCAATCTATGGTGTGCTGGGCTGAGCAGGCTTGGGCTGCCACCGGCAGGACCCAGCCCAGGCAGAGACCTTGGCGTGCAGGACTGCCCTGTGCCTGCGGCTCTGGGGCTACGAAGAGGCTCCTGCCACCAGCCTAGGGGTTGCAAACAGGACTGGGTTGAGGATCTGGGGAGCCACGGTGGGCTTGCAGGGAGGCAGGCGGGAGCTGGGAGCTGAGAATAAGGCTCATCCATCAGCCAGAGCAGGAAAGGGCTCGGCCAGGAGTCAGAGCAGCACTAGCACTGGGGTAGAAACACATCAAGCAAAGCACCAACACTTTGGGACAAGACTAGCTTTGCAGCCAGAAGCTTGGGCAGACCTTAAACAAGAGTTGGTCCATCCAGAGCAGAGGCATGGCAAGGATGCGGTCAGCTTTACAGAATCACAGAATCTTCTTGGTTGGAAGGGACCTCTGAGATCATCGAGTCCAACCACAAAAAAACCCCAACACCCCCCCCCCCAAAAAAACCCCAAACAAAAAACCCAACCAACCAAAAAAAACCCCACAAAAACCCCACAACAACAACAAAACAAAACAAAAACAGGTGAAGCAGGTGTCAGCCTCCTCAGGGGCATCACCATAGCCCTTGGGATGGACTCAAACCTCCACAGCTGCGAAGAAGCAGAGCACAGACCAAACTATTTGCAATGCCATTTGTACCGCAAGCTGATGTGCTTCGGTCAAAAGTGACATATAGGGAGTTGTTTTCTCAGTCTAGTGGGAACAACACTCTTCTCTGATGTTCCTTCTTTAGTGCAATTAAAATTTTGTTCCAGTGTTATGGTAAGAGAAATAGAAGAAAGTGTCAATAAACCTCAGAAACTCTTCTTAGGAAAATGTGTTATGGGTATAGGTGCTTGTGATTTTATAGTACACATTTTTTTCCAGTTACAATGTGGAAATAATTTTAAGGGTTCTGTGTTATAAAATATAACTTACATAATTTAAAACCAATTTTCAAGGCTAAGACGAAGCTTTCTTTTACATTTTTGCACAGGTGTTGTATAATCATTATATTTAATTCTAGATTTAATTGATGAGGTAGTCTTCAGTTTTTGTTTTTTAGTCTTACCTTCCCGTATAAGGTCTGCTTTAAACCATCTGAAATTACTGTATATGGAGCTTACTGAACAAGCAAATTCACTAAACTGTCATTGGCCTCTGCACAATTAATAGAGACTAATAAAGTGCTGGCATATGTACTGACATATGACATAATTGTTCCTGAAAGGAATTGTTAATCTTTGGCTCAACATTTGGGATTAATTGGCTTTGCTTATTACCAGGGGGAAATGAGGAAAAAGTTCAAGTTCCACTAGCAAAATTATGCACTATCACTTAGTAATCTCTCTTCAGCAGGAAATATTCACTGAATTGAGTGAGAACAGATTTTTAATTTTTTTTTTTTTTGGTCAGACCATTCTATTTAGTCTATGTAATTACAGGCTAAAACAAATGTTTGTACACTAACAGCCACTCACTGCCTGTGGACCACTTTAGTTACATACTGCCAGTCATGTGCCACTATAACATTTTTTCAGTATCGTTATTTTAGATTAATTCAAGGCAATTCTGACACTGTTTTTGCTGTGAATTTGATTTTGCAGAAACAAATCAGGTCTGCTTTGGAAATATCTGATGCTGTTTTCTATCTGTACAGGCAGGGATTACTCAGTCGAGACCTTTACGTACTTTAAACCATCTTTTTTACAGCGTTTGTGTGAGCAATTCTGCAATGCCATTTACAAATGATGAAGGATCTGAAATGAATGATGAATGGAGAATGGATGAGATGCTAAATAGCTGCATAGAAAAATCTCCCATCACAAAGAAAAGCAGGCAAGGGAAAGGTGTGGTATATGTACAGTGTTTATATAAAATGCAGGTGTGATCTCTAAAGAAGAGATGGTGATTAACTATGCCAATGTGAGATATGTGGGCTATTTTAGGCTGTTTCTACGTCAGCAGGGAAGAAAACATTATTAAAAGAAATATTGATAAGGAATCGATTTGCAAAGACCTAGTGATTTTGCAGAAGTCCTTCAGTACCGGGGAGGGGAGTCTCTCGGGGGTCTGAGAGTGTCCTTCTTCTCCCACTAAACAGTGAGAGTCCATGAAACCCAACTGGGCTCTGGCAGTATTGGCCAATAAACTCTCTACATCACTGTAAACACGACAAATTTGTCATAGCCCAAAGCTTTCTAGAAGGTTAAAGGTCAGCAGAAGCTGTACAGCATTTTTCAGAAGAGGTCTGATTTCCTGCTCCGGCCAAGTTATGGTGTGAACACCAAGAGAGGAAGAGCTTGCACTGTCCGTGTAAGCATGCAGGTCTCGAAAGCCTTGGAGAGCATTTGGGATTGACAGCATGAAGGCTGAGATGTCATAAGCAAAAACACATGGAGAGAAATTAGAGTGATGTAAGAGTAACTGCTTATTCACCAGGTAGGAAAATACAAAGGTAAATGGGGAAAGAGGGATAATTTGTTCCTCTAAATGACCCTTTTTTTTTGCAGTTCTGGGACGGTATGCTCTCAGTGCATTGCAGATTTTTTTTATATTCTTGTACGTAAGATTTGAAACAAGGAAAAATATAGAGGGAACCCATAATTTTCCAAGAAGTTATTGGAAGAACTGAGTTATGCTTCAAAAACAGGACCCTGACTTATGCTGTAAAAACCAGAATTTTACCTTTTGTGAGGGTGATTTCCATATGCAGTCAGCATTGAGACAGACTTTTGACTCATTTCACTGGAAACACAAATAATAATGAAAAGGCTTTGCTGAGCTTCTGAAGCCAGAAAAGGAAATTTCTAGTTTCCCGTAGTCTGGTGTAGTTTTGTCACAGAAGGCAGACAATCTGTTTTTCCCTTTGAAAGGCATTGTCCTTTCAGAGCTGCAGGTTTTTTTTTTAAAGAAGAGTCAATAACGCAAAGCAAAGAAATATCATGTCTTTCTGAGCACCCTTTTTTGTCAAGGTTAATAGATAACAGCAAAATTACAAAACAAACCACTCTGGGAAAACAAAATATGTAATAGAGAATCTGCAGACAAAAGAGACTGCAATGGTCATCTCATACGACCTCCTCCTACTGTTAAATTTGGAGTTATTTGGAGAATATTTTATGAGAGTGCCCATTGAATCAGCATCTCAGCATCATTTACTAGGGTTAAGAGATGCTCACGTCTTTTAAAAATAAAATTAAACATTATAAACAAATTATTGAAGTAATGATTTATAGGTCAGCAGGGACCGCAGCAGAGACGTTTGTTAAATAACATGCATCTGTTCTTTTATGCTTTTACTAATTATCTAAAGTAGAGGATAAAGAACATAATAATGTAAGTCCCAGATATATTAAGTTGAGGAAAATTACTAATACAAAAAAGACATGAAAAAAATAGGAAAGAACTTACACAGATAAAAAATACAGGGAGAAAGTGAGAAAATGAGATACCATTTATGGAATAAAACCCAATCAAAATGAAAAGCTGCTCTAATTCACAAGGGGAAAGAACAATCTAAGGCATGCACAATCAGATAAACCTGCAAAGAAATGGCATGGAAAGAATCTTAGGGGACTGTAACTGCAACGCAGGATTGCAAGGTAAAATAGCCAGAGCAACATATAATGAGGCCAGAATATAGAGATATAATCTTTTCGCAGTCACACCTGGAGTACCCTGTTCATTTCTTTATCAGATGAAGAAGATCTGATAAATGGGAGAGAATTCAGATCAGCGCAGTGAATAGAATCATCAAGGTCCAAAGTCTGATTTATGAGGAAGAATGAAAGACTTCAAAACGTATTAGATTAAGAGAAAAATACAGTCTGGGAACAAAGGAACAGTCTTGAAATACGTAAAACCTATAAATAATGTAGATAAAGGGACTTAGCTAGCAAATTCAAAGCAAACATAAATAAAAAGGTCAAACTAAGAAAGGAGGAGTTCAGACTGGATGTCAACAATCCCTCTCCTAATAGCACATCCTGTTAGCTCGCTCAGGGATCTTGCAGGAGTCATAATGGAAGGAACTTCACTTGGCCCATTCAAAACCTGAGAAAAAATGTGCAAGAGAAGTCAGCCAGGAGTGGGCAGATTTGGCTGCTCCGCTAGAAGTGACTGATGTTCCCCTGCCCTCCCTCGGCCCCTCAGTTCTCACCAGAGGGATGTCACAAGGCAGTACCAAGGCAGTTGGCTGTGGAGACCTTGCTTGGTGCTACCCCTATGCCCCTGCCCTGCCCATGGCTGCTTCTCACTCTCTGTGAGACTCTTTTGGGCATGAACTAACTAACCTCCATCCCACCAGAAGTCAGTCTTTGTCTTCCTTGGTTCAAGTGGTTCTCGGTCACGCAATGAGCCTGTGCTGGAAGAATGGCACTGTCTGTTTTGCAAATCCAGCTGTGCCCAAAGCCAGATTTTCCAGCAGATGCTCATGGGATTTCTCAGCCTGGCAGACACAAGAGCATCAGTGGGAAAGGGTGTCAGTTGGGAATGAGAAGCCCGAACCGGGCAGCTGCGAGGCTGACCCTCTTTTTGGGAAGAAGTGCGGCTTTGTGGCCTGTTTCACAAAGCAGAGGAGAGCGGCAGGTAAGATTTGAATGGCAAATTCAGAGAGCAAAGAACGATGCTAGGGCTCAGCAACCTAGCAGTGCTGAAACTGGAAAAATGCTTGTTAAATTTCTTGGCATTCATGTCCTGCCGAGCAGCTAAGCTGTATAACATAGGAAGTGAGTTGCTGGAAGGTAATGTCTGCTCTGTCCACCTCTCTGACCCAAGGGGCTATTTCCCTCAAACTCAGTTTTCTCTCAGGGCCGGCATTTCTGCACCAGTCCTGCAATAAAGGAGTATTTGCTTATTAGCGCAGACAACCCTATTTCACGTACAATGTGCCCCAACACACAGTTCCTGTTTCCCAAAAAACCCCTTTTCTGTGGCCATTGGTAAGGGTATCATGTTATTCGTTAGACCTTTTATTAGCATGCTGCTGGCTTTCACTGTCTAACAGCACCCACTGTGTTAATGATCATAGAGTGTAACGTTGAATATGTACGGTGGGAAATCACGCACATAATACAGGTAGGAGGGCAATTGATTGGACAGTTTAATCTACTGGTTTATTCCCCCACTGCCATTAGGAAGTCAATAACATCAAGTGAAAATGCCAAGACATCATCTTGTGCGAAAGCTTGCCTTCGGTGGGATTTAAAGTGATGAAAAGTAAAAGAGAACATTACAAGTAAAACAATACTTACATAAAACTCTTTCAGGCCCCCATTAGTCACACTGTGTTTGCAGGCAGATATTGGTTTCAGGCGGTACATTCATACTGTAGCGCTGAACAGCTTTCAGCTTCACTTGCTGGATGAAGGAAAACGCGGTGACCTTTCAATGTTTTCTTCAGATAAGCCTGAAACAGAATCCCAAACCCAAACACCCCCAAATGTTGGGGACATTTGGATTTGATAGACAGGCCAGCTAGGTAGTTAGGGATAAGTTTAGATATTTGTGGAGGAGGGAAAAGAAATCTTCCAGTGCGTTACAGCCTGCGTAATCGTAATAGCTGCATGGAAAGAGCGTGCATGTGAAAAGGGGAGCATGACTAACTGAGGCAGAGGAGAACGAAGAGGAACGCATGGGAGAGGGATAAAGTTTTCCAGGCACTGGGAAAGGCGCTTTGATGGGCACAAGCCACCAGACCTGCCGTTAGGTGCTTGCGCCCAGCTGAGGCGATGCTGGAGGAGGAAACCACCAGGTGAGATGTGGCCCGGCTGAACGCAGCACCTGGATGTCAGCAGGGCCTCCTGGGGGGCAGCTGCTGGAGCAGGTCTGCTGCACAGTAAAAAGCAAGAGCCAAGGTTGGGCTGGATGCTTGAAACATCAAATTATTCAGCATGGGAAAGAGAAGCATCATCTCAGCGATTTACATTGACCCCTTTCCAGTTCTGCCTTGGCAAATGGGTGGCACAAATGTGGAAAGTTGGGAGCAAAACCTAAAAGGCAAGCAATTAAAGGTGGTCACAGGGGCATGTCTCCTACCAAAGCCTGAGAGGTGAAGAGCCACAAAAGACTGAAATGTTTGTAGCTGTGACATTCTTGGTATTTGGGGAGTGCAAACAGCAAGGTTAGCAAAAGCTGGCAAGGCTGACCCCTAAAAACTATTGTTCAGATAGGAGGGGGAAAAATGTCCTGGACATCAGTTTGCGGGAGGCCACTCCAGCAAAACTTTACTCCAAGGACATGGCTAATGTCATTATTTTGGATTCTTTCCACTAGCTCAACAAACCATTAAGAAATTTATTATGAGAGAATACTGAGCAGGAGAAGGAGTAGATAAAAACGGTTGTGTGCCTTGTGGCAACTATGTTTTAATGAACATATCCACAATTATTACCCTGGCCTTTATGTGCTAAAGGACATGAACTCCTCCTGCAATTGCACATATGCAGTTTGGTATGGAAAAATGTGGAAAAACCATGGCAGGCTTTTTTCTGTCTTGGGGCATTTGCAGGCAGCAGTGCAGGCAGGGGGCAGGCACCCTGAGGCCGACGCCTGCAGCAGGAGCCACTGACAGCTGAGGAACAGCTGACTTTTCAAGGGATGCCCTGCTTCACTGAGTGATGGGGAGTGATTTGTCTCCATCCCTGCTGTCTGTGATGTAGATGGAAATAGGATGACAGGTTGCTAGCAGGCGCAGAAGTTGGTGGCTGTCAGGGGACTGCATTTTAGAGCTTTATGTTGGGGGGCATCACTCCTTTTCACCAAAACAATAGGAAGGACAAGGGCCTGAAGCCCTCAGCAGCAACCCAGCTTCTAGTGCTGTTGCTTCTTGGCACTAGAGTGGGAAGTGGTAACACAGCCATATCCCTTCTCCTTCTCCTTCTCCTCTCATCCTTTGAGAGGGAACGATGGCATGTGATCACAGTGATGATCAGAAGATGTCTGCGTGCACGGGAAGGTCTGTGAGCGCTTGTCTGCTCCTGTGGGTAATCCCACAGCGCTGGCATGGCCCTGTCACAGCTTATGCTGGCCACCACAGGGCTTTCACAGCACCAGCAGTGCCCAGAGCTGTAGCTTGGATGCCACTGGGTCTGGGGGAGAATCACAGAATCTTCTTGGTTGGAAGGGACCTTTGAGATCATCAAGTCCAACCACAAAAAAAAAAAAAAACCAAAACCAAAACCAAACCAAACCAAACCCCCACAACCACACACCACACCCATCCACAAACAGACACAAACCAACAATCTCGGGCACTACAGCATGCCCTGAAGTGCCATGCCTACACGTTTCTTAAACACCTCCAGGGATGGTGACTCCACCACCTCCCTGGGCAGGCTGTTCCAGTGCCTGACCACTCTCTCAGTAAAGTCATTCCTCCTAATATCTAATCTAAACCTCCCCTGCAGCAACTTCAGACCATTTCCTCTGGCCCCGTCATTATTCCCTTGGGAGAAGAGGCCAACACCCACCTCTCTACACCCTCCTTACAGGTAGTTGTAGAGGGCAATGAGGTCCCCCCTCAGCCTCCTCTTCTCCAAACTAAACATGCCCAGTTCCCTCAGCCTCTCCTCATAGGACTTGTTCTCCAGACCCCTCACCAGCTTGGTGGCTCTCCTCTGGACACGCTCCAGCAGCTCCATGTCCTTCCTGTAGTGAGGGGCCCAGAACTGAACACAGCACTCGAGGTGAGGCCTCACCAGGGCCGAGTACAGAGGCACCATCACTGCCCTACTCCTGCTGGCCACGCTGTTCCTGATACAGGCCAGGATGCCGTTGGCCTTCTTGGCCACCTGGGCACACTGCTGGCTCATGTTAAGCCGGCTGTCCACCAACACCCCCAGGTCCTTTTCTGCTGGGCAGCTTTCCAGCCACTCTTCCCCAAGCCTGTAGCGTTGCCTGGGGTTGTTGTGACCGAAATGCAGGACCCGGCACTTGGCCTTATTAAACCTCATCCCATTGGCCTTGGCCCATTGATCCAACCTGTCCAGGTCCCTCTGTAGAGCCTGCCGACCCTCAAGCAGATCAACACTCCCACCTAGCTTGGTGTCATCTGCAAACACAGAAGTTCCTGTGGGTGGCCGGGGAGGGCTGAAGAGCTGACTGTGAATGAGGGGGTGCTGCACCCGGGGCTCTGTGCTGCAAGAAGGCACAGACAGGTTTCCTGCAACGGGGGCAAAGCTTGTCAGACTGCAAGTGCTGGCATTTAACTCTCCAAAGACATGGCAGGGACATCCTGGCTTTGCTGAAGTTAGTGGGATGGCAGCCTTGGGCTTGGCGGGAATTCAAAAGTCCCATAAAACATTTACACACACTGTGTATAAATCACAAGAGGTAATATTTACAAGCCTGAGCGACGCATGCTAGGATCCCACCTAGTACTGGGCAGGTCTGTCTTTGAGGTAACCACCACCCAAATGTCCCCAACAAGCCCCATCCTGTAGCAGGAAGGGCAGATGCTGAGCACCTCTGCAAAGCTCTACAGTCAGCCAAGAGGAGCTGAAATGGCACTGGGAGCTCGGAGCTACCTGTGAGGACAAGCTGCAGCCATGCTGCTCAGCTGGTATTTTTATAATTATTCTGTTTTATAATTAAAAACCCAAAGCTTTCCATTCTCTAACAACTGGTGAAGATACATGACAAAAATCAAGAGCAGCTGTTGTACACAGAAGAGGAAAGCTTTGGGAGTGAACCGGGAAGCTTGTTTTGGAGTTGTCTGGTGAGTGCTTGCTGCTTCAGGGACCTGACAAGGCAGCTGTGGGGGCCCACAGCAGCATCCGCAGGGCATCTGCAGGGCGCCCCCTGTACCACGTCCATGTCTGGGAGACAGAGTGAATCAAAACCTGGGAAGAAATCATGGCAAAATGCAACGTTTCCTGGGCTGGGTACTGCAGCAATGCAGCTAAATGCCCGGAGAGGCTGACGTGATGTTAGAGCCAAGCCTGCTGCGGAGCATCCCCAGAGCAGGCTCCACAGGGGGACAGCCTGGCAGGCAGCTCCCCAGGCGGAACAGCACCCGCCCCCCATGTCACAGCGATGAACCCACTGTGCCGGAGAGCAAAACCCTTCATGCAGCATGAGGTACCTCCGAGCCCCACAAGCTGCTGCCTTGGGTCAGCTGTCACCTCGGTCCCACCAGCTTCTAAGACACATGGCGGTATTTATCAGCAGATATAAAAATAACGTGTTTCTTTTCAAATCTCTGGCCTTCCTCCCATCATGAGCTCTACTGTTTGTGTTACTGGTGCCATGCACCCCTTGGGGCTTTGCAGAGCCCTCATTGCCCTGGGTGAGAACATATGAGCCTGGTGCAGAAGCAGGTGCTGTGAAGAGCCTGTGCTGTGAAGAGCAGTGCTTGGATGGGCACTGGGAGGATGGTGCCGGAACAGGAGCCTTTGAAACATTCATGCTAAGGGATCTGCTCCTTCTTGTGCCCGAGAAGTCCCTGACTAATGCTGCGAAAGCCAGGGACTTGCACTCCTCATCGTAAAAAGATAACTGGAGTCACACCATGGCCACTCTGGCCCTGCCTCTTGCTTCCTCTGCAGTTCATTTTGTCCTCTACAAGCAGCAATAAACCCAACCCCTGCAGTGATGTTGGAGAAGCCAGTCGATTCATGATTTCTCTGGCATACGAAGCCCTACAAGGGGTAGCAGAAGGAAGCGGCGTGAAGCCCAGAGGGGACCCCTCCCCAGAGCTGGGGGTGCATGGCGCATGGGTGAAGTTACCCACTTACCAAGGTGGGGCTCCCACTCACGACGAGGGCTTTACCTGCAAGAAGACTTCAGCCCATGCCAGGGCTCACAGGCCTCGCCACATTGTGATTTTTTTAGTGGAAGAAGTGTCTAGAGAAAACAGAATAAAATTCAAATCAATTATGCTGTTCAAAGTCAGTCTCTAAATTAATCCAATTATGCTGCAGCAATCTTTGCTTAATGCCTAGAAGCTAGGAAATGATTGTTAAAGCAGTGGTTGGGGAAATTAGTTGATAATGACAATAACCAACAATGGAAGATGCTATTCTGAACGTAAAGTGGGGGGGAGGGAGGGGGTTGCGGGGAGAGAAAACACTCTATTATTCATCCTTCAAGTGAAGTATATTGCTTAGCTATTAAAGGGTAATGCACCAGAGCTAACCAAACACAGTGCTGCCTCCAGGTCTCAGTGAGGAAGAAGTCGAAACTTGCTTATCATTCTTTACTAAGGAAACCTCCCAGCACTGTTATTATGGAAGTACAGCTCTTAATAACCATTGCACAGCCGTATTCTGGAACAGCTTGCCCACACAATCTCCCTGCCTCTGTCAGGCAGGCTGCTAAAAGCCTATTTTTATATTTTCAAAATTTAGGCTTCAAATCAACTCGATACAGCAGCTCAGCTTCAGGGCCTTGATGTTTTTAACACAATTGGCCACCTTGGACTTCCAGTTTGGGGCCCAAAAAGATGGGGGAGCAGCAGGTGCAAACAGCAATCTACCATTGCTTTAATTAGTCGGTTTGTGTGCATAACAGCTGGTCAGCTGGACTTGAACCTCGTGAAAGCACTGATGAAGAATTGCACATCGACAATTTCAAGACGGGATGTTAAAAATATTTAAAAACATCTGTCCCAAAATGCCTGATTGCAAAGAGCAAGTGGAAATTCATCTAGTTGCCCTAGATGAATTTCATTCAGAGCCTGCATCTCAGGTAGTCTTCACAGAGGCAAAAACTGTCTGAAACATGGAGGTTGCTCATGAGTTTTGTGAGGGACCCATATTCATGTCATTATATTGAAGTCATCAGTATCTGGGGTGGTTTGAATGCCTCTCTCCCCAAATATCTTTGAATCTCGGTCTAGCTTTCTTGTTTTGTAGGCTACTTCATACTGAGACTTTATTTTTGAGCTCTAACTCTTCGAACTACATCGTTCAGTTCCTCTCTGCTGGAAAACAGATGCATCCTCCAGTGCCCGATCTCACATATCAGAACATAAAGAATATATTTATAAGATCCTCTGCTCTGAAAATGCTTGGATGTAATTTCTGAGGCAGGATGCTTGCTCGTTAACACTGGAAGAACCTGTTCCCAATATTGCAGCCCACATGCTGCTCAGAAATCGTTTCTTTGAGCTGTGTCAAAATTTCACAAAAGACCTGAAGGAGTCTCATTTCAACCCAGTGGGGAAACCACACATTGCTTACACCTTTATACCTCCTTGCCTCAAGACCACAATTATTATTCATAGCCCCTCACGTTCAAAATTGCCCATAAACCCTCACAAAGACGTGAGCCTAGCTTAAATACACCAGGCATACCTGTTGGTGCTGTGCTTTTTCACAGTGCAGCCAAGACATACTTTCAAACTTTGCTGAGAAACCTGAAGGAGTACAGGAAAAAAAATTATATTTTCTTAAAGAGCAAATTGAAATTCTTGTAGTTGGCAGACTCCAGAAACCCCAGAAAGAGGGTTGGTAACACCGGGCTTTGTAGTAAAAGTGCATCGCAAGAGTTGTGCAGCTGTATTTACAGATACAAATGTACTGAATGATACTGATTTGCTAAATATCTTCCAAGAAAGCCAAGTGAACATCATAACATGAGAGCTGCAAGCACTGAGCCTTCACTGTCACATCAGGAGACCCTGAGCAATGAATTTCTCCTTTGTGCTCTCCAGGTTTCCAAATATCGCATGCTTCCACAACAACCCAGACGAGGATCCTGAATTATAGAATCATAGAATCACAGAATCATAGAATGGTTACAGTTGGAAGGGACCTTAAAGATTGTTGAGTTCCAACCCCCCTGCCATGGGCAGGGACACCTCCCATCAGACCAGGTTGCTCAAAGCCCCATCCAGCCTGGCCTTGAACACCTCCAGGGATGGGGCATCCACAACTTCTCTGGGCAACCTGTTCCAGTGTCTCACCACCCTCACAGGAAAGAATTTCTTTCTGGTATCTAATCTAAATCTTCCTTCAATTTAGTTCTGAATTCTTACTTCTCATCCAGAGTGCGGTCCATAAGAGCTTCCAGACATGCCAGAGAGCACCTCCTCAAACAGCGTGAACCCCTTGGAGGGCTTCAGGGTTGACATCAAAGGAGCCATGGCAGTTTCCACCGGGCAGGAGCTGCCCCTTTGGGAGCCCTGAGGTGTCCTGCAGCCCTTTGCAGCACCAGGGGCGTGCACAAAGACAATAAGCAATGGGGAGGGGGGGCGCGGATCTAAAAAAGCAAGGCATTTTGTGCCCCTAACCCCAAGGCCTGGATTCCAGATGAGGGTGCAAGGTGACGAAGCGTGCAGGTCCTGCTGGCAGCCGGGGCTTTCTTCTCCCCAACCCCGACAGAGACCAGAGTCCCGGGGCTGTTCGCACATCCCTGTTCTGGGGTTGCTCCAGGTGAGGTGCAGCCGGAGGTAGCCGAGCCTGCAGCCCAGTTGAGAACTGGTCCTCTCTCCTGCTCGGGCAGCAATTTCAGTGTCTGCCCTCTGAAAGCAGCGGTTGTCCCCACCTTGCTGCCTGCCTCATGGCGTGCGAGGCACCACGGCAAAGCTCGGCGGCCAGGCCTTGCTCTCTGAACATCTCGGCCCTCGGGTTGTCTTCAGGCGAGGCCACCAGCAGTGGAGAGGAGGGGAGTTATTCCGCGTGCCCATGCGGAGGGTTAGTTTGGCTCAGAGCGGGATGGAGCACAGCGGCCTGTGACATCTATCAACTCCGAGGGGGCGAAGAGCAGCTGAAGGCTGCAGGCGGTGCTGTAACGGGGTAAATGATATAAGCTGGGGAGAAAAAGGAATTAATGGAATCATGGAATCACGGAATTGTCTGAGTTGGAAGGGACCTCTAGAGATCATCTAGTCCAACTCCCCTGCTAAAGCAGGGTTGCCCAGAGCACATTACTCAGGACTGCATCCAGGTGGGTCTTGAAGATCTCCAGAGAAGGGGACTCCACGACCTCCCTGGGCAGCCTGTTCCAGGGCTCTGTCACCCTCACCATAAAGAAGTTCTTCCTCATATTTGAATGGAACTTCCTATGTTCCAGCTTGTGCCCATTGCCCCCATTGTTCCTCTCACTGGGAACCACTGAAAAGAGTCCAGCTCCATCCTGCCTCAAACCACCCTTTAGATACTTATAAGCATTAATAAGGTCTCCCCTCAGCCTTCCCTTCTCCAGGCTAAAGAGTCCCAGCTCTCTCAGCCTTTCCTCATAAGGGAGATGCTCCAATCCCTTAATTATCTTTGTTGCCCTACATTGGACTCTCTCCAGTAGTCTCTCCTGAACTGGGGAGCCCAGAACTGGATGCAGTATTCCAGTTGTGGCCTCACCAGTGCAGAGCAGAAGGGGAGAACGACCTCCCTCGACCTACTGGCCACACTCTTCCCTATGCAGCCCAGGATTCCCTTGGCCCTCTTGGTGACAAGGGCACATTGCTGGCTCACGGATAGTTTACTACCCACCAGGACTCCCAGATCCTTCTCCTCAGAAGTGCCTTCCAGCAGGTCCATCCCTGAGCACTTGCAGCGGCAGTTTGGCGCCTTAGCCTCAGGGATGTCAGAGGCAGGCAATTAAAGTAAAAAGTTAGGTAAGGTGGCAGCTAAAATTAACCCCTGCCATGCAGCAGTTCGCAGCCGTTGGCAGGCGGAGGGCACGCAGACGGGCAGAGCCACTCTCCCGTGATGAAGCAAACGAGGGATCTTCGCGCGGTGGCCTGTGCACGGGCTTTGGTTCAAGCTACAGGGACAGTAGTAGGTGCTGGGCTGACAGAGTCTCACTGGGCTCCAAACAGCGCTGGGCACATGCTGTAGAGGACAATTTTTAGTCTGATGAACTACTGTTTTGCCATCTTCCTTCCCCTTGCAGACCAATGGCTCTCTCCCGTAAGGGAACAGTGCCCAGCCTTTGTTCACAGCACCACATTTCCCCTCCTCCTCTTCTCCTTAAATCCATCCCAGGTTTGCAGCAACACAGACATCCATGCTGTGGTTTCTTATAAACGTGGGTGGATGTGGCATGGAGGAGTGTGTTCCATATTTCTCCAGAAAACATGTTTTTTTGTGGACAGGCTATTTTAGATTGCCACCCAACTACCTCAGAGAATAACACCATCATCACAAAATTGCGGTGCTAAATCCACCGCACACCTCGGGGCCATCAGGAATAGTCGTAGATTGTACCTCAGGCTGGAAAAATGACTGACTGATACCTTTCCTCACCCGACGGGTTCGTTCAGATTAAATGTACGCCAAGCATCGTCTCTGTTGCGACAGACGAGTTCTTCTGGCAAGGCACAACCTTCAGACTGCTGGGGCCTGCTTCCACCTCCTCAGCTGCCTTCTGAATTTCAAAAAGGTACAGAGATTTTTAAGCGCGACGCAAAAACAAAGTGCTGGGAAGCGGCTCGACTTAGTGGCACGAGGAGCCAGCTGCGGGTGAAGCTGTGAGCATTTCACACAAGAAGGCTGAAAGGGCATTTCCACCACTGAGGGAAAGGCGATAGTCAGTGGAGCAGACGGACACCGGAAGACACACAGCCGTCACTCTGAGATGTGCTCAGAGGTGGCACTGCTTCCTGGTGCCCAGTGACAGGACAAGAGGAAACGGGCACGAACCTGAACATAAGAAGTTCCATCTAAACATGAGGAGGAACTTCTTCACTTTGAGGGTGGCAGAGCCCTGGAACAGGCTGCCCAGAGAGGTGGTGGACTCTCCTTCTCTGGAGACATTCAAAATCCACCTGGACACGTTCCTGTGCAACCTGCTCTGGGTGGACCTGCTTTGGCAGGGGGGGTTGGACGAGACGATCTCCAGAGGTCCCTTCCAATCCCGTATCATTCTGTGATGGCCACGTCCTGTGGAGGCAGCACAGGGCTGCTGTGCATGTGGGTCCCGTGGTGGGGCTCCCCTGTGGTCTCTCAGAGGGTGGCTGAGAACCTGGATGCAAGGACAGAAAGAAAAAACCAGAAAAATAAAATGGAGCCTTCTTCATTTGATATTCAGTGTCAAGGAAAAGAAAGCTTTCCTGTGGGTTGCAGCTATAAGATCAGGAGAGACAAAGTTGAATTATTAAAACATTTATTCACCCAAGTACACATTGAGCTCTCCGAGGACCAAATGCATCCACTTAATTAGAACAGAGAACTTCCCAAGGACCATTTATATTGACACTAAGTGACACATTTAATACTTGTGTCCTGAAAGGGTCATACATATCCATAGTGGTAGATCTGAAAAGATAAAAAGCTTTTCTGACTTCTTGCTGTACTCCTGGCCAAAAAGCACCGGTGCCTGGTCTGAAGGCAGCAGGATGAGGAGGAAGCTGCTGCCTGTGAGCTTTGCCACTGAGAGTTGATCAATAGCAATGGTAAAGTTGTGCTTTAGAGGGAACAGCTTGCCTGTTGTGAAAGAGTGACAATGTCCAAAACCTGACAGACAAGGCAGGAAATGTTCTTGGGGACTTAGAGATGTTGGTCTCCTATCGAGAAGGGAAAGGGAGGAGGACGCAGCCCTTCTGAGGGCCTTGGCCAGTCTTTCTCCCTCATGGGTCCTCTCAGCACTGACACTGAGCATTGCGATTCATTTTTTCAAGACTTTTGTGGCAGATATGGAAGGGGCAGGGGAGAAACATCTGCATCGCTCACGTCCCACAACAAACTTAGAGAAGGATAGGCGCTTTGTCATCGCCTATCAAACCTACAGGGCTTTGCAATACAGTTACTGTCTGCCAACTCTGGTGAGAGGTCGGCTCAGGAAGAGAGCAGTGGGCAGGCTGGAGAAGGGTGACTCAGGAGGAAAGTCTGTCCCCTTCCCAATCTCCTGGTGACACACACTGACTCACAGAGGACAGCTCAGTGGAAAAGGGCAGCATGTCGCAAGCTGCAGACACAGATGTCCATCCCACAGGTATGGCAGCAAAATGCACTTTTCTTACCTCTGGTGTTACAGGTGAGCATCTGCTCGACCTTTAAAGCTGTCTCTAAACCTACCCAATGGCTAAATCAGTCTAGCTTCTTCTTGGGACAGAGACATTTAGAAGTGCATACATACTTATATCTACCTGGTGAGACTCCCTGTCTTGTCAGGACACAAAATTAGGACGGAGGGTGGAAAGAACAAAGAATTCATCACAGGTGAAACATCCTCTGCCAAGGGAGCTCTGTCTCACGCAGGCAGCTTGGCTCCATTGACGCAGCAGCACAAGCGCTGTGGACATGAGACCTGCAGAGGTGAGAGAACTCCAGGGGGGTTAAAAAGCGCCAGTGCATGTCAGTAATGTAGAGTAATGTGAACATATCAAACCCATCCTCTGCTCAGCACAGGCTGTAGAGAATCTGTGCCACAATCAGCCCCTACCTTGCCAAGTAAATGATCTTAGTGCTCTGGGATATAGGGGAGAACTTTGTAGTGTAGGGTAGATGGTTGGACTCGATGATCCCAAGGGTCTCTTCCAACCTGGATGATTCTATGATTCTATATGAACAACTCCACCATGCTCTGGGATCAGACCACAGGTCTGATCCCTGCTCCTCCATCAAAACAAGAAAGTGATGAAGAACGAGAAGTGTGAAAGGGATAATTGGCTGTACCAGAAACAGAGATTGTGCAAAACAGGGCCTTGGCTTTTAGCTCATCTCTGTTTCTCCACAGTTCCAGCAATCCTGTAGTCCAGGCGCTTGGCATCCCTCTCAAACCTTGTTCCCATACGAAAATCTCAAGTGGCTCAAAAAACCCCAACACATATATAGTAAAATCCACACTCTCCTCAACACGAGTTTGGGAATTCTGTAGTATTGCACTTGGAAGACAACAGGCTTCTGGCAAAAAGAAAACTCAAAAAATTTCAGCTCTTGCAAACCCACAAGTGAAGACCACACCTGCCTGATGCCTCCTCTGTCTCACCCAGCGTGGAATAGTTAAGGAGCTTGTATGACACAAAACAGCAATTATGCTCCTTGTGCTCATCCTTATTTCCCTTGAACAGCCCCTCAAAAATAAAAACCTTTTTACTGTGAGGGTGACAAAGCACAGGCTGTGGAGTCTCCATCCTTGGAGATATCCAAAACCTGGGCAACCAGCTGTAGGTGGCACTCCTGGCTTGAACAGGGGGTTGTGCTAGATGACCTCCAGAGGTCCCTTCCCACCTCAGCCATCCTGTGATTCTGTGAATTTCTCTGTTTATGTGCATATATTGATGACAACAGACTCTGCCTTTTTCCTTGAAGGAGAAAGATCACAGAGAGGGACATGTGGGCACAGTGGAGATCCAGGAAAGCAGCTGGCCTAGCTCTCATGGAAAAAAGCCTTACAGCTGCTGGGAATGAGACAGCTGAGAGATTTACATGGGAGCCCAGAGCAGAAGCAAAGGTGAGTTTCTCCATTTCTGTTTATGAGCTTTATGACACTGAGGAACAGTTTCTCTCCATGAAAGATGTTCCTCCTTCCACATGGAAGCATTCACATCCAGCCTACAGAAAGGCAGTGGTTTCACTTATCTGCACTATATGATACTGCTCTGTTATGATAGTTCATATATATAAAACAAAGCCAGTCAAAGACTCTTGACTAAAACAACTGTGGTAGCCACTTTCCCACTTGGAAGAAATGGAGACTTACCTAGATGGGCTTTGTGAAGCCTCTGGCACCTCAGATAATGACCGTGTGTGCAACAGGTGGATCACTGGGTCCTTCATCCTCCTGCTGCTCTGGAGCAGGACTACCTTTAAAGGGCCCTTATAAGAAAGATGGGGACAGACTTTTTAGCAGCGATAGGACAACAGGGGTAATGGTTTTAAACTAAAAGATCATAGATTCAGAACAGGTGTAAGGAAGACATTTTTTATGGTAACGGTGGTGAAACACTGGCACAGGTTGCCCAGAGAGGTGGTAGATGCCCCATCCCTGGAAACATTCAAGGTCAGGTTGGATGAGGCTCTGAGGAACCTGGTCTAGTTGAAGATGTTCCTGCTCATTGCAGGGGGGTTGGACTAGATGACCTTTTAAGACCCCTTCCAACCTGAACCATTCTATGGTTCTATGATTCTATAATTCTATACCTTTCTATGATTCCATGCCCGAGAGCTGCCTCTCTATCTGCTGGGTTCATGTTTGGGGAACACAAGGCTTTTTTTTGCTGGGCCAGTAGGTGGGAGAGCAGCAGCATGCCAGGATGGGGAGGACCTGTTGATGGAGCTGGGCTGCGGAAGCAAATATTACATCTAGTGCTTGTTTTGTAATTTTTATGGGGAGATGAGATAGGTGATGTGGTTGCAAGAAGAGGCGCTACATAAGCTGCATGTTCTTTTAGCGTGCTTTAGATGGGGAGGGGAAAGGCTGGTATAATCAGAACAATATGATAAAATAAGAACAATTAATGATGTGTGAGTAGGAAGAAAGATCTCATTAGAAAGAAAGTGCAGAAAACCCCCCAGACAGGTCAACAGGAGGAGGCCAGGGTATGCAGCTGCAGCACAGCAGCCTGCTGAAGGTGATGCTGCGTGGGGGATCAGATACTGCTACCTCCTGTTCCGCAGAGAGGGAGGGGAGAGGAGGCTGTGCCGAGCACTGGGCTCCAAACACTTCTGAAATGACAACAGAAGGTGGTGTTGGATAGGAAAAACAAATGTATAAAAAATTTGCATGCGGGTAGTGAGAATTGGGACCTACTGGATAAAGACAGTGATGGGAAATTGTTTCTTCAGTGACAGAATTGGGCACACACTGGCCAGGGCTCAGTGAAGAGCACAAATAAAGGAGAGAAGCCGAGATGAGGCGTGGAGTGGCCCACACGTTGTACATGAATTCGAATGGGACAAGGAAAAGAAAGATGATTTGGAGGCTCTGCTGAGGAGAGAAGCAAAAGAAATAACGCCTAACCTGCCTCCTATTTTACAAAAAACCTTTTGTATCACATAAATACACCTCTTTTTTTTTTTTTTGCGGTATCAATTTGACTTGAAGGCTTAGCTACCAGGGAACATTTCCACTTAAGAAAAATAATTTGCTTGTAAGAACATCCATGTGTGCTTTTGTTTTTTAATTAAAAATGATTCACCAATGTTTTCCTTTCGGCTAAGAGTGATTTAATAATTTATGAGAGACTTCTCATACTGAATTTTCAGCTACATGAGGAGATCCCACTTTTTTAACAGGGCCACTACATATTCATTCTCCGACTTGTCATCTACTGCAATGTTCACAGTAGTAAAAATAGGCAGAGCTGAGAAATCTTTAGGTACAGCTCCAGGTTTGTGCGTGTGGATTTTCACGCTTGTAAGAGAAGTCACCTATTCTGCAAGCAGTAGCGCTGAGAAGGAAACTTGAGACTTTCCACCCTCCGCAGAGGATGCTACTATCTCACGCTGAGAAGACTCCAGGGCCCACTCTACATATGCACAAAACCCGACAGCGGAAGGATTTGCGTGCTTGGAGTTTTTTCACATCTCAGCGCTAAAGCGACACTGTTCCCCTGTCTTCCCCCCCCCCTCCCCAGCACACGCTCACAAAGAGAAAAACTTGGCCACTACCTGATGTTTTTTTGCTTTTATCACAGCTCCCACTACATCCCCTACACAGAGCTGTGATGTCTTGCCGTTCTCTTAAGAACTGCTGAGGGCAAATCGAGAAGGAAAAAGTAAGACTATCAGTTTTTAAATTGAAATAAACTGCTCTTACCTGTTCTTAAACGATCGTCAGAACTTGGGACCAGTCTTCCCCCTGCATTAAACCGGCAGCAGAGACGGTTTAATGAAGCAAGGCGTGCTGTATGTATGCCCCTTCTGTGCTCACTTCCACGCCTGGTACCCCTTCAGACACCAGCTCTGCCCGGTAAGTTCAGCAGCCCGAGTGGGAGTCTGGTCTTCGCTTCTGCTCTGAGAGCAGCAGGTCCTCGCTCGCTACCTAACATACAGAAGTAGGTGATGAAGGCAGGATGAAGCAACCAGTCAAGAGATTGCGGGTCACTTAATAAAGAGTTAAAAGCCATTTCGTAAAGCACATTTCCTAGGATGCTCCTGCAACTTGAGAAAAGCATAAGTTAGTGGGAGTGAGTGACAACTTCATACATCAGAAGACTTCTTGCTGGCAGGTTAGCCAGGGCATTTAACTTACCACCTATTGCATTTTCAGTTTCCATTTCTCTCTCCTACCCGTGCAGAGAGGCTGGTGAGCAGTTCACTAGACACAGCTACCTGTATGAGCAGGAATCTACTTCTGGACAGAAAGCAGGCTCAATGTCTCCTGAGTTGCAAAGGGTTGATGCCTCTCAAAGAGCCCCTCACTGGCACCAGACTACCCAGTAGATGCAGCTCAATCTGGTGGAGAGCCCTCACTCAGTGTTGTCACAGCGGTCCAGATGATATTGGGTCTAGTGGAGTGCTGGTTGCTCTTAGAGACACACACACCACCAGCTACACCAAAAAGCCGTAAAATAAAACTGAGAAGAGCATACAGCCTTCCGCACCAAAAAGCTTCTCAAACTTCTCACGTGTGGAATCACTCCACAAAGCACTATGAGACACCTGCTGCGCCGGGAACGCGGCATCCAAAAGGCAGCTGGAGCCGAGGCAGAACATTGCTGAGCTAACAGCAACCTACCCGGTTCTTCTCGCTGGCTGTGTTTACGTTCGGAGCTTCAGTGCCACCACAGAGCCGTGTGGCTGGCAGAGATCATCAGCCAGGACGGGCCTCTGCTGAAATCTGTGCTGCTAAGTCATTTGCAGCGTCACGGTGACCCAAAAAGTTGCTATCATTTCATTTTTCAATTATTTTCAATAATTTCAAATTATTTCAACTGAGTTGGATTTAAGAAAACGCAAGACGTAACCCACAACCCCTGACATTTTAGTATTTAATTGCACGGAGCCACCCTCTGATAGCTGGGAAGGCTGCATTTAAGTTGCTGCAAAAAATAGTATTTTGATTTCCCATTTTACAAGCGCTAGTCTTTTTTTTTTGTTCTGTTGTACAACGCAACCCACTCGGAGACATCCTGCTTGTTTTCATGGAGAGCTACGGCAGGTGAGGCACTGTAGACTTCAGCTACGCGGTACCTCTGTAAATGTCCAGGAAGTTTAACATTTTCCCACAGAAAACACTGTTCTTGCCTTGTGGATGCTGACCTTGGCGTTCTGAAGTGGAATAGCAGTATTAATCTGAAAAGAGTCTCCTATTTTCTCAGTCTTCCTTTAATTGCTATTACGAAGCTGTTGAAAACCAGGCTGTTCTTTGTAAACCAGCTGAGATTCATTGAAATATTTTCTCTGTTTTACTGCTAAGTGGCAAAATTAAGTATTTCTGCACCAGAAAGTACCTCCTTTTTAACCATGACATCTGAATTAATGCGTCTTCTTTTGCTAACACATTTTAAAAGGATTTGTTTTGCCAGTTGTTAACAATTGAGAATAAACCATGATTCCGGCCTCAGAAATTCAACACCAGAGCAATGACTCTTTCGGTATCTTCAGCGGTCAGTCAAAGAGACCTGAGAAAATGTCAGAACGTAAGAATTCACGTACCAGAGAAAAGGGAATCTTCTGAGCCACTGTTTCTCTTCTCCGCCTCAGCTACCTGCCCGAATCTACAGATTTGCAGTCGCTTTCAACGTTTTTTCATTATTTTCACGCAGAGTAAAGGAAAGATAATACAGAAAGGTGCCTTGTGTTTGATGGAAGCAAATGAACAGGAAAGGGAAACAAAGCGTACAAAATGAATTTTTATTAAATGAAAGAAAATCTGTTTTGTGGGTCAAATATGAAATAGAATATACAAAAAACTTTACATCGGATCTCTTGTCAAAGAAATTAAATCCTAGCTAGACTGAAGTAGCACTCGTTCTCTCCAAGACAACACGAATGGGTGAATATGCTTCTTGTGGCAGTACAGGATCACACAGTGTGCTGTGCTAAACTTCCGCTTACAGAGGAGAAAAGTCAAAAAACTAAACGATGTCCCTAAAGAACCCAACTATTCCACAAAGTAACTTAAAAACATGAGTTTTGATCATTATGTATTCTCTTAGAAGCAAATGACAGGTGGGTCAAGTGCAGAGTTCACAAAACTTGCGTATCACATCCTCTGTTTCTATACAAATATAAATCTTTTTTTTTTTTTTTTAATTTATTTTAAAAATCCTTTTATATTTGATAGCATTTATTTGTGGAAAAGGATGACCAGTTCATCAGGTTCCTGCTGTACTACCCAGACAATTCCATCTCCTTTAGCTCCTCCTTTTGTTTTTGAAGACCATGACCCATAAACCACAGACTGCAGTATTTTAAAAAAGTTTGCCATATGTTTAATCACAAATCTTCGTATCACTGTTCTGTATACGAAGGTTCTGCAGAGCTCCTAGCATGTCTTTGGCATAGCACACCAAGTCTCATTTAATACTTTTTTTGTTTAAAAAAGTATATTTTCCTTTAGTAAAACACCTTAAAAACATCTATTTCCGATTTTGTAAAATAATGTGTCACCTCTTGTGTTGCTTTGCAAAATATACACACACATTTTGGAAAAACATTGAGTACTGACATAAGGGACTTATCTGAAGTCCGATCTGTTTATGAGAAGTAAAATATAATTACAAATTCCATCCTCTGTGTGAACGTCACATGAAGTCGTTCAATTCAGCTTCAAGTGCTGCTGCCATTTCATCCGCTTCGGAACTGCTTCCTTCCTCATCTTCATTGCTAGATTCTTTACTGGATTCACTGGCAGCATCATCTTCATCCAGTTTGCGCTTGTGACCCCTGGAAGGATAAACAAAGATAATGTCCGTGAATTGAGGTATCTCATTGCTTACTAACACAGACCACTATTTAACAGGAGACAAAAATGGGGGTAAAGGACTCGACTTTTTTTCAGGTCTAGACGAAAAATATTGCAGCTTGCTTTTAAATGAATGAACAGTAGTTAGTTCACACAAATGATTTTTTAATTGCTGTTATTTACCGTCAGCTGTAGGTGCAAAGAACTGTGAGTTTTATTTCTCCCATTCTTCTAAACAAGGAATGAAAACAACGTATAAGACTGTTTGAAAATAATGAGTTGATTTACTTCCCTCTCACATTCCAAAAGGAAGAAGAAATCCATCGTGTTAAGGAGATTACCAAACTACATTATATGTTGCTATAGGATTTCGAAATATCCAAGTTTCTCCTTTTTTTAGAAAAATAAAACCTTAACTAATTAACCAAATCTCACTGCACCAGCTTCTAAACTTTCATGCTTCTAAACGTAGGAGGGGTCTTATTCTTCCCTTATATGTCTCTTTGGATTAGTACTGCCAGGCTGAACACCGTATTTCTTAGCATCTCCAGAGAATTAACCAGTTTAAACAGGAAGCTGCTGTGCACCAAACCCTGCCGAAGGAATCATGTTCCTGGTTGTGAAAGATCTCCAAGGAAAATCTAACGCTTCAACTGGGATGTAGCCATAAGCAAAAGAATTTGGATTTGTGGAATCCTAAAATCTCTTTTCCCTGCCAAAAGAGAATTTTATATCAAGACATGTACTTCTGAGACAAAAATAAAGTTAAGACTTTGCATTGCATAGAATTCATAATGAGCTGTAGGAACACCCTTAAAATCCTTCCTTGATCATTTGATCACATTTCAAGCAAAGAAATAAATGCAAAGGGGCTCTCTCTTAAATAACTGTCCTTTTCATTGCTAGGTGAGGTTTCACTAAGAAGAGAATTGCATCCGCTTGCAATTATGAAAAATTAATAAAACGATCTTTTATCTGTTAGCAAAAAGCAGTCATTTAACAACGGTCCCTCTACTTCTGAGGGCACAGAGAAGCAGCATACAGCAAGAAAGACCTTCGATAAATACTGACTTAAACTACGCATATTCGAAAGAAATAAATACAAAGATTAGCAGTCAAATTTGTGAGCTTGTAAGTGACACTGAAACACAACGCAATTTTTATTTAATAGGGGCATTCTTATTGCCATTTCCCCCGAAACAGTTAATTCTCGGGAGCACAGAGTACTTGAGTCGGAGGCTGGTTGCCTGATGCCTGACCTCCCCTTTTTCGGGGAGATGGACAAGGCGGGGTGTGAAGCCGGGAGGGGAGCCCCAATCAAAACGGGAAGCGAGTAGCACTATGTTATTACCCTGTTTTTTCTTTCGGCTGCCCCCGTGGGACCAAAAGATACGCTGCTGCTGCTTTACCAAGAGCTTCCTCACAGTGGGTTTTTCTGTTCAGAATAGGGTTGTAGGGGCAATACTCCAGGGAGGAAAGGGTCCCAGTAACACTCCTGGGATTCAGTCCGGGGTCAAAATCCCTAACAAGGGAAAACGGGAATGAGGTCAAAGCATTTCCTGAATGTTTGGCTATTGAAACTCCAGTGTGGCCTGCTGAGGGAGTTACAGGGCACTAAACGCAGCCTAAAACACACTAAAAGGCAGTTTCTCAGGCGTAACACTGATTTCCACGCAGCCCGGACGAGGAAGCACTCACAAATTTCTTCCCAGTTGGAAGAAATCTTAGCACATTTCCATTAAAAGCTACACAAACGCACGGAGCTCGAGTTTCCTCTGTTCACTTCATGATGATTTCAGCCTTCAGAGATACAGCACTATTTTAGGCATTAATGATACTATTAGCCGGAGGGGGGAAAAAAAAAAATCTAATTGGGAATTAAAGCTGAAAAGGTCTTACTCAGCAAAAGAAGAAAAAAGTCGTGCGTATTTAGCAAGTAGTGGATAAGAAGTATACATGTAGTGCTAACCGAGAAATAAGGATACAGATAGATGTGGAGGGAATCTATAGCACAACGTTCCCAGCTGAGAACATTTGTGTTCGTCTGTTTGTAACACTGCATCTATGGAAACTGATGGTATCTACCAACCGAAAAATAAAATTAACAGCCCGACAGCGATAATTTACACGCAAGAAACACGTACACACAACTGCGGGTGATGTGTTATAGAACGTGGCAGAACAAGCAGGTTTTCAGAGCCAGCCCAGATACTCTGAGTTTTCAGGGACCTAAATCAATAGCAAAGATTCCGCAGAAAAAAGGTCTATGCATAAACAATATCTCACTGCCAGTTGATTATTTCTTAAAAGTGAGGAACTGTTCATTTACTAAATAATTAAGGCAAAGACTGGCAAAATTACTGATTTATGCAACACAGCCACCTTTTTATTTAAATCTACTCCGTAGCAACCAGATTTCAGTGAGGACAATCAACAAAATAGAGGGGCCTGAAATACTCAGTGTAACGAGTAAGTTAATGAACAGAGTTCTAGACTGCAAGGAGACTTTCCAGAGAACTTTAAGGGACAGTCCTGACATATTTTCATCTTTCATGCGGTTGTATTAAACCAGTACCTTTGGAAATGCAAAAGCCTGAATGTGATCTATTTTGTCCCTTTTTGTTCTTTCAGCAAGGCTAGAACGACAGCTCTATTCAATCGAGATATGAAAACTTACTCATGGGGAGGAAAAAACTGTCAAAAACAAAAAAGAAAACACAGCAAAGTATCAGTCCTCTGCTAAAAGAAACAAAAAAAACTCTTGAGAACATGAGTATTGTTCTTATTAAGATATAAACACCTTCATAGCTATTCCAAAAACATTTAAATGAGTATTATGAAATCAAATGCAAAGCTAACTCTAACAGAAGTAACATCGTGCTGCATTTTTTATTTGCAAATTCAGAAAAGAGAGAGAACATCCCATTAATCATTTCTATCTTCAGAGAAAAGCAGTATATCCCCATGGCAGCATATCTATTAACATAACAAACAATTTTAAATGTATATTTTCCTCATTATTTTGTGCCCACTCCTTGTCATCTCCAGTTTCAGAGCCATAGTGCATCACGCTTTTCAGTGGAAAAGTTAAGCACGTACAGGATTCCTCCTTCATATTTAGAGAAAATGATTCAGCAGTGTGTTGCAGGCTTCCATTAGCCTAATTTGCATTTTTAAAAGGAATTTTGCTTGACTGATATTAAAACCCAAACATATGGATAGTAACTGAATATCTTTAGCCTTGTAAAGGAACAGTTAAACTTTCCAAAAGACTAAACTTAGAACTTTAAATATCTGACAAGTCTGTGAAAAAACTTGTACAATTCCTATTTCCTTTGCTTTTGCATTAAATATTTTTCTTTTGTAATACCCAACACTAGGAGCTCCGCCAGTTCATGTGATGGGGGAATCTTTTTTTAAAAGAGATTTACATTTTAAAAAACCATATATTTAAAGGAATTATCAAGATTTTAAAATAAAATACAAAGGTAATTCATAATGATATTAAAGTAAAAAAAACCCACTTGTAATTATACATGTTGGTTTTAGGAAAATGTAATCTACGGAATGCTAATGAGAAATATACTTAGTGATATTCCAAATGAAGAAACAGGAAGAGAAGATATGACAAAGTTGCAATACAGCATGGTGTATGCATGTGAAAAATAGCACAGGAAAAATTATTGAAAATATAAATTTATTCAGCTCTTGATCTGTTAAACTGACCACTAAAATACGATTACAACTATAGGTTGAATGTAAACTTCATTCTTATAATTTCGATTTAAGTTTAGTTCACTGAAAGAGCCATATGGAGCAAAGCAATCAAATCCAGTATTCATTGCTTCCATTACCTTAAGCCCCTAATTTATAGTTAGCTGAAAATAAATAATTGAAAAGCAAATTGTCTCGGGTCGGTTTTGCATCCCAACGGCACCCTTTTAAGACATACAGGGCTACATTAAAATAGAAACATCTAAAAGGAACTGAAAGGGCAACATAACCCTTGTTTTAAACAAAGCATATCTAAACCTTTTCCAAACTTCATTTTAAATCTACAAAACTATAGCAAGTAGTTAAATAAATGCTCACATATACTTTAAACTCCAAATACCTACAATCCCCATCCCTGCTCTGATCAGAAGTAAACTTCTAAATTATTGCAAATTGACCTGCTTTTTTCAATTCTCTGAAATTGGTACAGTAACAAAGCAGAGTCTGCAGACTAAATGTCTTTAGTCTTTTACAAGCCATCAGCTTATCACTGGCATCATAAATCAGCACTTAAATTTGGTACCAAATACAGTCAAGTTACTCTCTAATGAGAACACTGACATAGCAGCCGTGAGCAGTTTGGAAGGCAATGGTTTGAAAAGGGCATTTTGGAACAGCTTGCTGCCTTCCAACAGCATCACAACCCTGCACGACTACCTACGCTGCCCCAGGCACACCTCTGAACCCCCATGTAGAAGGTCCATCCCAGTTTCCACACACAGCTAGCCCACAGCTTTCCCTAAATGCCTTCCATAAAGGAGAGAGGGTGATGCTGAGTTTGGTCACACAACAGGAATTTGACCCCCATCCACAAGAATTTGACTATGAGAACAATTTCTTTAGATAAACTCGTTCTGTCGCAATGTCCTTCAGTTGTTATGAATTAGAGCTGGTAAACCAGGAAAAATGTTCTTCAACCAACTTTGAAGATGCCAGTCCAGTACTAGGCCAACAAGGTTAAAGGACGTGAGATCTGAGAACATACAGATTGAAAATCAGTGTTGCGGGCATGAATACACTACATTGGACAGAAAAGCTGATTAAACTTTCAGGGAGATGTTCCAAGTTTTGCAGTTATATTTTCTTAACATGGGATGCATCACAGAATCACAGAACGATATGGGGTTGGAAGAGACCTCTGAAGATCATCTCATCCAACCCCCCTGACAAAGCAGGTCCACGCAGAGCAGGTTGCACAGGAACGTATCCAGGCGGGTTTTGAACACCTCCAGAGATGGAGACCCCACCACCTCTCTGGGCAGCCTGTGCCAGGGCTCTGCCACCCTCAAAGGAAAGAAGTTCCTCCTCATGTTTAGATGGAACTTCTTATGTTCAAGTTTGTGCCCATTACCTCTTGTCCTGTCACTGGGCACCACGGAAAAAAGACTGGGCCCATCCTCTTGACACCCACCCTTTAAGTATTTATAGGCATTGATCAGATCCCCCCTCCATCTTCTCTTCTCCAGACTAAAAAGACCCAAGTCCCTCAGCCTTTCCTCATAAGAGAGATTCTCCAGGCCCCTAATCATCTTTGTGGTCCTCTGCTCTACCCTCTCCAGCAGTTCCCTGTCCTTCTTGAACTGAGGAACCCAGAACGGGACACAATGCTCCGGATGGGACCTCACCAGGGCAGAGTAGAGGGGCAGGATAACCTCTCTCAGCTTTTTATGTATGCTTGATATGAGAGTGAGCAATTGTCCATAGCAGGACTGTAAAACTCAGGTGCCTGCTCTCTGGCAATCTCCCTCATGCATCTGTGCAGGAACATCGAATTTTCTGGTGCTCCTCCCTAGCCCTGGCGTAGCAACAAATCACACTAACCCCTGCTTTGGCAAGCGGGAGCGTGTGTTTCTACTTTACGCTCACGCTATGACAAACAGGACAATATTTAGTGTAGCACGAACAAACGCCAGACCCTTCACATATTTCCTCACGAACTCATCCGACGTCGTCTGCGGAATTACAGGATGATCCAGAAACGTAATATGCAGAAAAAACACACAGAGAATGTTGATTGCACAGCCCCGGCGCGCGGGAAGAGATCCTGCACTTGGATGAGCGGCAACGCTTTCAGCGCTCTTCACAAAAACATCTTCGCAGAAACCCACCAATTCCAACCGATGGCTCCGAAATGTATTTTCCCTGGCACAACGGTGAAGTGAGATCTAATTAAATTCTGCACAGCTTCAGCGCCTTTGGGCTTTAAAATGTAGCACACCTGCACGCTATTCCAACAGTGAGAAACTACCGTGAAAACTTTTAAAACTATTTTAACAGCTTCGTAGTGCTCTGAAGTAAACACTCAATGTATATCTGAATTGAAAGAGAGTTTTTTTAAAATCAGCAAGTCACAGAAAATTGAAAATAAATTCAAAAATTACTACAATGTGTCAACGTGGATATGTTGTAAGTTTTGCTAAAATCGTCCATTTGGCAAGGCTGTATTTTCCTGATATTTAGACCAATGGGAAAGTTTAATAACAAAAAACCCACCCCAACTTCTTGAAAACGGTTATTTCTTAACGATTAAACCTTTGGTTGGGATATTTCAAAAATAAAGTGTAGCAATAAAGCTTTAAAGTGAAAGACTGTGCACGGAACTAGTTTTCTCTGCACTGAGCTAATTAGATACAGATAGTAATTAAATTGGATAATTCAAAACTGAAAAGTTGAATCTACAGTTTTGCTTAGATAACTAAATCACAGAAAAGTAAACCGCGTCTCTAAAATATTACTTGTTATTTTATTAAATTCAAGTGGTTTAAAAATAATCCACTTAGTTGTTATAAGAAGGTGTTTACAACATGCAACGTTGACTATTTCTTCAAAAGGCCAAAGTGCAGTGGCAGTTTTGTATCACATAACAAATACTGTCATTGATTTGTAGAAGACAACCAAAATCAAACACCCTTTTCAATACGCGGGAATGCCAGACTGTTACGCGACACTTCCATAATGGAAAAGGCACAGACGCTCTCTGGCATATCATCCCTCAAACAGAAACATGAGGATCTGTTCACCTTTCCTCAACAACCTCACCCCCTTTCTAGACGACTGCAGTTGAGTAAACCCCCCCAACAGGGGAACTAACCAAAATTCAGACAAAAAAACCACACGTCCATCAACGTATCAATATTTTTAAAGCTAAACCAGGCCTCTGTTTTATGAATCCAGTTCTCTCTCCAGCTTCTTCTAGTTTACAAATATTACCCATCCTGACTAACAAATGTCAGATGGTAGATTTATAGCTCTGTGGAGATTCTGGGTAGCTCTGAAAGGCCATAACAGGAGACACCAAGGACCAGCAGGGAGCAAAAGAAGCTTCGAGCCTTCCTTCACCAGTGCCCAATAGGTAGAGTACGGCAACTCTAACTGGATTTGGTTTGAAAAAAGTCCTTTGCAAACAGCACCACTCAAATAATTCCTGTTACGGGAAGCACTGCAGAAGGTTGTCTCAGACAGTGAAGAATAACAATCTAAGTTTAATCACTAGAAATCTAAATATGAGCTTTGTTTTAAAAAATGGTAGCACGCGGTAAAAAAAATTAAGATGAAAAATGGGCAAAAAACGTAAGATGTACAGGCAATTTGGAAAATTCAAAACAGTACATCAAAATAAGGAGCTGAAAAAGAAAAAGCATCTGATTTTCTCTGAGAAAAGCCGAACTACCTTCATTTTTCTCATCCTGTGAGCATACTGAGTGTGTGGAGGTGCCCCTGTGCCAATACAACGGAGTACAACTACAGTTTAAAGACCCAGTGCTGCAAAGTAATGCTTGGGATGCACCTGCCCCGTCATCCTGGTCAGATTTGCCAGCATCACCCACACACTGACAACAAACAGTCTTCAGTCATCATTGGCATCGTTCTTCATTCATCATTGGGCATCTTAACAACTAAAGATATCATTTAGCTCATAACACACTGACTGTGCTAACCAAGAAAGCTGGAAGTAGGATTTGGTATTCTCTTACTTATGTGGTGGCTTTTTAAGTTAGATATTTGCAGATTATCTTAATATATGTATGTTAATACATAAGTTACGGGCTACACTCAGTTATATCGAAAGCTAAGAAGATTTTGTCAAAGCTTTTAACTCCGAGTTTTACTAACTCTTCTATTACTTTGTCATTGTTTTCAATAAATTATCAAGATTAAATTGCAAATAGCTAAAACAAACATCCTTCTAGGATGTTCATTCACTGAATAATGGCTTTGCTCACAATACTACTAACTAAGAATATCTCTGTTTCATCATAAAATATCAAACAGAACCCATCACCGACTCTGTATGGACACTGGTAACGTTGTGCAGGTGTTGGGGCGTTACAGCTGTCGTGAGGGTACCGGAGATACCGTGGTACTGCTGGGAACATTTAAGTGAGATCTCCTCATCTGGCAACCAGCTGCGAGGTTTGCTCCTCTGTATCATACAATGTTTTCCTGGAATATTACCTTCCGCTACTACTTCTATTTCTCTGTCAGAAAACTTCAGCACTCCCAATGGCAAGACATGCTATCGTGGCACTTCCCACCCCTCCACCTCCTCCTTCCCCAAATTCTCAGCCCTGCCAGCTTAGATTTTTCTTGATTTATTGGTAGAAACTTTATACAATAAATCTTTTTTCCATGCAGTAAAACAGGTCTGGGAAGACTTTGTTTTGGAGATACCACAGCAGTGAAATACAAAGCTACAAACAACCTAGAAAATAACTGATCATCATTAAAAAGTTGCATTTTAAGCCAACATTTTGCTTCAGACATTGCAGTACGCTTCAAGATGTTTTAGAAAAGCAAGTAAATTACAAGATGAAATGACATCAAGGCAGGAAGTCGCCTCTTGGTAGAAGAAATGTTGAATTTAAATTTGTTAGAAATTTGGGCTAGAAATCGCTAGGTGTCCATGAGAAACAGCAGAAAGTGGTGTCAAGGTTTGATTTACAAATAAGAAAAAATTGAATTAAAGTTGTAAAAGTACCTGACAGAACTACATGACTTTTACATCAGTTTTACAAGGTTTGTGTAGACGATATGTACAGCATACCAATACATGCGATAACGTTCAAAACAGAATGCTATCCATCTTTCTTCAACTGCGCAATAATAACAAACTCCCCCAAAAGTGGGTCTACATTCATTAAATTTGGATCTCTACGATACCGGGTCACTGAGCATCACAAATTCCATCTGGATCAAACTGGCATATGCCAGCCTCTCTGCCAAATCAAATCACACTGCAGAGAATTCAGCGTACCTGTTGTTTTCACACTAGCTAAGATATGACAAACTACCCAGTGCAGCAGCTCGCAGCTCTGCTGAGTAACAGCACTTGATCCCATCTACAGTCTGCTCGACAATTTTTTCTGTCAACGCGTCTGGAACAAATTTGAACTAGCAAAAGCAGTTTATACTTGACCGGTACTTTTCGTTGTGCAGTTGCAAATTTTTTTGATGGTGCTATCCAAAAACTAGATTCACTGTATTGTTCAACTGCAGCCTTTCCCGTACCTCTAATGAAGAAGACATCTGAAGGAGAAGATGCTTCGTATCACAGGTTGCTGCTGAGCCTGGTCTTATCGATGTAGTGGTACCAGCCATACACTCATCTAAATTAGGATTATCAAGTTACGTGGGATATATGGATGCATGCAAGAGGAATGTGTGAAAACATGTTCCTCTAGGTCCCAAACGACTATGGAGAAGTCACAGTACTTCAAACATTTAAGACTGCAACAAGACTGGAACTCGATGATCTTTAAGGTCCCTTCCAACTCTAACTATTTTATGATTCTATGATTCTAAGTTGTTCTCTGTCTAGTTGCTACCTGAGACTGAGGTGGCCACACTGGTGCAGGGACAGGAGCAAGGTCCTGACCGGAAGAAAGACCAGGCACTTCCCTCTGTCTGAGTTCGGGAATAAAATAACTTTGGATGCCCTTTCCAAACTGACTGAACGTGCTCCACAGCTGAACTGCCCGGAGCAAGGACTCACTCAGATACACCCCTGCTCCTTTCTAGCCTGCACGGCCAGGTTACCCTTCTGGGGGCAGCGCATATGTGCAGCCACGGCAGAGAGAAGCCTGGCCACGTACCAAGATTTTGCAGGCAGTTCTGGCCCTGCAGCTCAGGTACAGTTTACCCACCCTTGTTAACATCTGGAACACTAAAAACCTTCTTCTCAGACTTTCAGGTATTACCATTCCAGACACAGCGGTCTGAAGTCAACAGCAACACCAGCTGAGACCTGTCTTCTATATTTTTGTTGATTGGGTCCACAAGCTCCACAGGTCCTCTGCCTAGCAGGAATATATTTTTGTACGAGGATCTGGTTTGTCCGATAACTTATTTCACTGTAACTGGCAAAACAAATACTGTTGTGTATTCGATTTAGTTTTCCAGGATATTTCCTAGGATAGCGAAAGGCACGCTCAAGCCACGCTGGTAGTTTGAGAAACAGCAAACTGAGGCTCTAACCAGCAGACGTACCCTTCAGTGACCAGGGACCCCTTCTGCGTAACGTGGTAGCAGGACGCTTGAGCCACACGGTGAAGGACACTGCTGCTGCTGTGACGCCTACTGTGGGGTGGGAGAATTAAAACATCCATATCCTGCTTTTCACGTGCTTGCCTGATAACCACGTAGGGACAATTCTCCACAATCAGCTTGACGCAACAGACTTCCAAAATAAGTTCAAGTTTTCTACAAAATCTGAACTTACTATTTCAAATGATTGATAAACTACTCACAAATGGGACGATATACCCATTTTGATTACTGGGGTTTTTCCCCCCGGCATTAAGAAGCAGCACCATTTCTCTTCTACCAGTATTTTTAGCACATGCTTCAGGCAGGCTTTTTAATTGTTGATACACACTGCTGTTTAGCAGCCATCACAGACTTGCAGGGGTCAAGATTAATGCACATTAGTTATTACGTGAAACTTAAAGTACTTTTAGAATTCATTAGGGAAACTAGAGGGCTGTAATATATCAGCTATTTTTCCTGATCGGAACAACATTGCCTTACAGCATTCCAGCTAATGTCCTAGGTCTCAGTAGTGGCACAGAAACGAGGATTAAAAACCTTCGCTAACAGTTGTTAATGTACTTCTTGGTTTCCTTATTCTCAAGAGATATTTAGATATCCGTTCATATTACTTAGGAAAAATCTAAATTGTTTAATAGCTTATAAATTGCTCTGAAGCATTCAGCCTGACTAAAGGAAAAAATGCTGCCTAAATTACCCTAGGGCCAATGCTAGGCTACTCTTCAGAGTCTTCATGCCAGCTCTCTCACTGACAGGTAAACTGAAGCTCTATGTTACCAGTTCCCCTCATCCTGAACTTCTACTTTACATCTTTCTTACCCCTCTCTCCATTCCTTCAAACCCACAGATGCAAAATGACATTACACAGAACCACAGAATGATCTGGGGTTGGAAGGGACCTCTGAAGATCATCTCATCCAACCCCCCTGCCAACGCAGGTCCACGCAGAGCAGGTCACACAGGAACGTGTCCAGGCGGGTTTGGAATCTCTCCAGAGACAGAGACTCCACCACCTCTCTGGGCAGCCTCTTCCAGGGCTCTGCCACCCTCAAAGGAAAGAAGTTCCTCCTCATGTTTAGATGGAACTTCTTATGTTCAAGTTTGTGTCCATTACGTCTTGTCCTGTCACTGGGCACCACGGAAAAAAGACTGGGCCCATCCTCTTGACACCCACCCTTTAAGTATTTATAGGCGTTGATCAGATGCCCCCTCCATCTTCTCTTCTCCAGACTAAAAAGACCCAGGTACCTCAGCTTTTCCTCATAAGACAGATGCTCCAGGCCCCTAATCATCTTTGTAGCCCTTTGCTGTACCCTCTCCAGCAGTTCCCTGTCCTTCTTGAACTGGGGAACTGCTGGAGAGGGTACAGCAAAGGGCTAGAAAGATGATAGATTAATATCTATGGACTGCTGAAATGGGGCACTGGTGGTGGTAATAACAAGTGCTTCAACATTCACCCAGTGCTGGGGGAGCTGTATCTTTATGTGAGTTGGAGCAGGATACTGGAACCCGGTATTAGCTCCTGTGGAGAAACAGAAATAACTCCAAAATAATCTGTTGCTTAGAGTTTCTTATCTAAATTCTGACCCCACCAGAGGAAAGAACTGCCCCCTGTGTGTGGTACAAGTGCTCTGAAGTTGAAGGCAGAGGGAAATTTTTTCTTATTCCTCCCCTTGTGAGTGAACACTAAGAGCTCAGGTTTTTCAAATCCACTTAGATTTCTAGTTCTCCTCCTCTGGGTCTGGCAATCACAGGAGCCAAGCTGGAGATGCTGATTCTGCAAGGTGGCAGAACAGGCAACAGACCCTTAAGCAGGTCAAGTCACCATAGAATCATAGAATAGTTTGGGCTGGAAGGGACCTTTAAAGGCTATCTAAGTCCAACCCCCCTGCAATCAGCAAGGGCATCTTCAACTAGATTACATTCCTCAGAGCCCCATCCTACCTGACCTTGAATGTTTCCAGGGATGGAGCATCGACGCCTCCCAGGGCAACCTGTTCCAGTGTTTCACCACCCTCATAAAAAATGCCTTCCTTATATCTAGTCTAAATCCTCTCTCTTTTAGTTTAAAGCCATTATCCCTTGTCCTGTCACAGCAGGCCCTGCTAAAAAGTTTGTCCCACTCTTTCTTATAAGCCTTCTTTAAGTACAGAGAGGCTACAATAAGATCTCCCCGGAGCCTTCTCTTCTTCAGGCTGAACAACCCCAACTCTCTCAGCCTGTCCTCATAGGAGAGGCGCTCCAGCCCTCTGATCATTTTTATGGCCCTCCTCTGGACCCGCTCCAACAGGTCCATGTCTTTCCTGTGCTGAGGACTCCAGAGCTGGATGCAGTACTCCACGTGTGGTCTCACCAGAGTAGAGTAGACGGGAACAATCACCTCCCTCAACTTGCTGGCCATGCTTCTTTTGATGCAGCCCAGGGTACGGCTGGCTTTCTGGGCTGGGAGTGCACATTGTCAGCTCATGTTCAGCTCTTCATCCATTAGTACCCCCAAGCCCTTTTTGGCAAGGCCGGTCCCAATCCCTTCATCCTCCAGCCTGTATTGATGCCAGGGGTTGCCCCGACCCAGGTGCAGAACCCTGCACTTGGCCTTGTTGAACCTCATCAGGTTCACATGGGCCCACTTCTTGAGAAGTCCAGGTCCCCAAGTTGAGAACTCCCAACTCATTTCCCATTATCCTAGTTTCTTGTGGGCTTCATTTCTTCAAACTTGAATTGTATTCTGGACATTTTTTGGATCTAGGCAATACTTAAATAAAATGTTTCACACAATAGCACCTCTCCCAGCTGGGCTACAGAGCCAGCATCCGATAACTGCCCTTTATGTGTTGTTCTGAAAACTCTCCACTCCTACCTGTGAGACAGTTTGGCTGTGGGACTGTTCAAAACAATCTCAAGGGGTAGCATTACACATCAAAGGTTCTCCCTGTCTGGGAGCTCCTCAGATGGGATCAACAGCTAGCTCCCATTTCCCTGGGTTGGGGTTAAGCTGGGATCTCGTCAGCACAGGCTCTCCCTCCTCTTCCACCCCGTGCACCTCTGCTGTAGGCTCCTAGGACTTGCCCAGGGCACTCTGACTCCCAGGTAGCTTATGCAAACTATCTCCTCCACCTCTGACCTCAGCAATGCTGATTTTACAGTTCACTTAATGGTTATATGCTAATTAAAGCAAACAAAACACTCATTCTTGATTCTGAGACAAACTCATCTTTACTCCAGAAGCACAGGAAAAACAGAGCTAGATAAACAGACAAATACGTTCACCTGATTTCTTGCCCTCACTAGTCTAGATCCCTCCTTAGGCTTAAGGTCGGGGTCCTCCAAGGGTGCCGGGACCCTCCCTGCTGCACACGGACTCTTCTCCAAACTGAAGTGTTGTTTTCCAATGCTTTGCACTTTCTTCTTCAGCTGGTCTCATGGTTAAACAAGAATCCTCTGCTGGAAAGCCTACCTCTGTTCTTTCTCTCCGATTATGTGAATGCCTCGTCACTTTTCAGCCCTCTTTCTTAAACTATAGTAACAAATACTTGGTTTCTATAGTCTGCTGCTACAAAATCCAGCTGTTGTAGACTGGTGCTTCTTGCAGATCTATTATAGAAAATTATTTTCCCTCAGGCTCTAGTCATTCCATTGTCCCAGGGTGGAAGCTATTAGTTAATGGCTCTGCAGTGATAAAAGGCAACGACTGCAGAAAGACTTCTACTTCAAATACATTGACGCATTAGTGAGAAATCAATTTCATTACTTCACCCAGACTCGAAGTTATACACAGATTCACTAAATCATTACAGACAGTAACGGTTAGAAAAGAGAAATGTAACAGCAATTCCTGTACATACTTTAACATTTATTAGCACATTTAAGGAGACAAGGAGAACAAGGTAAATACTCTTATGCCTGACGACCTACATTACGGTACCAAACTTCTGCTCCTGTATAAACTAGTAAAAAGTAGCATCTTAGATTCTCAGTTCATTTGCAGATACCAGGACATTTCTTATGGAAAGTGCAAATGAAGCCTATTTAGTGTTAAAGTAAATGTAGAAAATAAAGACATACTTTAACAGCACTTTCCTAATTCTAGTAACATACAGAATTTTAACTGTCTATCCTTCCCCCAAAATATCAAAACTGTTAGAACTCAAATGTCATGTAGACTTACACAGTTAAGCCACATAGCATTGAAGTAGGAAAACTCATTAAGAAAAAATGGTATTGATGACTAAGTTTGTTTTTAATGAATTCTCAATATAGTAAGACACACTAGCTTTCAGATCTGTTACTGAAAACACTTAGAAGTTTATGTTATTGTTCACTTTTCCAAAGACACTTCTCTTCCTCATCTCACTTGGGTAATCACTATGTCCATTAATAGGAATAACGTCAACATCAGGTGCAATTCAAATTGTATTAACTGCACACACAAGCACATCTGGACTGGATAGTATTATATTATTGCATCTAAACAGCTTCTAGGTATTTTCACAGCAGACAGTAAAAGAAGCTAAAGGCTTCTTTTCTTTTCTTCTAAGGTCACGCTAACCAGACTGTATTTCAAAGCTTTTTCAAAATTCCCATCCTGCATGGTCTAACACAAACACAGGTATTATAAATCACTACTTTGTGAGAAAAGCAGTCTTGTGCAGCTTAGATGCATTTTAGCAATTTGCAATGATTTTAATGCTCCATATAGAAGAGGAAAACGTGAAGATACCTCAGAATCATATTAAAATATCTCACACAAATTCAAAGTCCCACTGTTCAGCCATTTAGTGAACAATGAAAAAAATATTTCTAGAACTAAAACAACTTACATTATTCTTAATGTAAAATTTATTAGATTTAGGCGATAGTTAAAGTGGAGAATATCTCACTTATTAAACCACCAAATGCTAAAGAAACTTGGCACAAAAACAACATCATATCCATATGGAGATCGACTTCGGAAAAAGTCTCGTTGAAAAAGGAAAGAAAGTTAAAAAAAATTCAACCGGCATTTATATTTGATAGGTTTGATTTGAAAAAACCTCATGTTCTGTGTTACTCAGAAACAATTTATTCATGTTGTTTAGGAAATGTGCAAGAAGAGCAATTCAGATATTCTCTCCAGAAAGAACCATCCCAGGAGAAAGCAGCAAAAAACAGTCAGTCCCCTTGAGCTTTAGCTATAGCGCCTACCATGTAAGATTTATGATAAAAAAAAAACACAAACCTGTATTACTGATAATACTGAAATTTTTAAGAACAAGATCACCACCACTGCCCGTACAAGGGTAGTCAGCAGCATCCTCACACGCACTCCATTCTGCTGCTGCAGCTGCGAACAGACCACGAGCTGCCCTCGGAGAGCAAGCAAGCACTGACCCTGCACGCTAGAGAGAGGAGCCAGCTCTCTTAGGAGAGGTGCCATGGACACAATACGTGTAACTGCAACACTTGTCATTCCAGGACTGTGAGAATGGCCCAGCTACTCCTTATAGAGCTGTCTTGATGTTAACCCAGGCACTGGGGCAGTCCGCAGTATAATTAAGCCAGGTGCTTTTCGGCCCAAGGTTTGATTGGTTTGGCTAGAGAACTTTCTGATTGCACAGTTTGCTTTCTAAAAGCCTCCAGGAGGATCAGCATCTCCATTTCAGAGAAGAGAAAAAAGCTGCAATGGAAGCCTAGCAGCTCGATACTTTCAGAAACCGTGCACAAGCTGTGCGCTTGCTCCTTGTAGGAAACACAGAGAAATGCAAGACCATTTCAGTCTCATGATCTAAATGTGAACCAGCACCTTGGTTAATTTTAGCTCTAGTTAATAGTCTAAATGTGTGAAAGTGAAACTCTCACTGTTCTCTCCTATCGCTCTTGGATTTTTTTTTTTTCTTATCCAGTTAATGATCTGAGGCTTTCCAAAATCCATGTTCCTCTTTAATTAGCAGATATTGTATTAGGCCTTTGCAATAACTCATCAGCAGCTCAAGGTATTTCAGAATCTATAAGCAGCAGCTGTGAAGTGAACTATGTCCTGTGATTTCTCCTGAAGCGGACTTTGTGTCTATCCCTTGTGCTACACGTATCAATGCCATGTGCCTGGACCTTCCTCTTCCACAGCTGAATAAGCATACCTTTGTTTCCCTACTCATCTATGCATGTCTGAACATACAACAGACCTAGTTAGACCTGGTTTTTCGCAGTAATTTTGAGAGTTTTGATTGTCCTGTAAATGGGGATGGAGCCAGTTTGAGTATCTCAACATCCCCCTGCACAGTGAAATCCCATTCTCCTTTCTTTGCACATTTGTAATTTTGACAGGAAAACTATTTTATCAAGGAGAAAGAAAAAATTCAGGATACGTCTCTGACAAACAGAAAGAAGAAAGAGAACTGTAGAATTTCATGCAAGAATACAGTAAGAAGGTACATATATATCTCGTTTCTCCATTTTGACATGAATAGTAAACCCAGTGCAGTAACTGGAAAAGTGGAATTTCAGAGAAACATATAATGCTTGAAAAGCTTTACTGAAGAACTTTCCGTGTTTTAGTGATACAGAACTCCCATTCAAACACCTTTTTGTGCCAAAGATCAGCTCTGGAGTAATCTGTATTTCATGCAATCACTTTCATTATGGAGTAGTAACTTATGCCAGAAGAATACGATGAAGAAGTTACTTCCCCTAAACTTTTACCTACAGCAACAGTATCCTTAATCTCTTGCAAAACTGACTTTGTTACTGCAAATTCTGGATGGCAAAAGCAGCTTTCAACTTACTGAAGTACTTTCAAATCTAGGCTAGTACTTTAAATACTGCACGTTTTCCATTCCTTTATTCTGGAATTGCTATTATGCATGTTATGTAACAGCAAGGATAAAAAGATTTTTTTAGTTTTTTTTGAAACAAAGGGGGACTTGATAAAAAAAATTACTATGTCATTCTAAGGGTTGTATCACTCTCTGAAAACTAGTTTACTCCGTGCTTATATCCTTCCCATCGCAGCACGAACACTGACACATTAGAGGGCTAGCCACGCACACACATTATTTCCATTACTCCACTGGTATCGTTCCTTCTGGGTAATTAAAAATCTACACTTAAAAAGAGTTTCTTGCTTTCTACAGGGTTAAGAGTATGCTTTACGTGAAAGAGAAATGTGCAAACAGGAGTAGCATCTAGGTCTGTGTGAGTTGTAGCTCTGCATCTGCAATGTTGTCTTCCTATTTTCATTGAAAAACATTATATTTCTTCCTTGAACACTGGTTGGAAAAACCTGAGATACCTTAAGGGGAAAAAAAAAAAAAAAAAAAAGGATTTTGAATTGGTGTGTGCTTCCTCATATTTTTTCCTCTCTAGTGACCGGTATTCCTTTTGCTACTTTGCTTTGGAAGATTAGTGAAATCTACACATTTCTGCCATTTGTGAAATGTGCGCTAAGTACCTTCATCTGAAACGTGATGTAATACTTCAGTAGGCACAAATGTGCCATAGGAAAAGGTAATCTCCCCTAAGTATTCTGTGAGGAATCCATGAAAAATTTCTTACAGTTTTTCTTCCCTCCCAGAATCCTACTGTAAAATTACAATACAATTATAAAGAAACCGGAGGTTAATGGCTGTCAACGTCATTGTTTAATCTCTTTTAATTTACTACTGTTGTGGTTTAACCCCAGCCAGCAACAAGGACCGTGCAGCCGCTCCATCCTCCCCCCTCGCCCGTAGGGTTGAGAGAAAAGGAAAAGATGAAAAAATTCTCATGGGTTGAGATAAAGACAGTTTACTAGAACAGAAGAGGAAAATAACACAACAACAATAATAATAATAATAATAATAAAAGAATATACAAAATAAAGTGATACAGCGATCGTGGGTTCCTACCCCTTGGCCCAAACCCCATATATATACACTCAGCATGACATCTATGGTATGGAATATTCTTTTGGCCAGCTTGTTCTGTCTATGCTCCCTCTCAGCTTCTATGGGAAGCTAAGAAAGTCCCCGACTAGATCACTTAGCAACAACTAAAACAAGATGCGTTATCAACGTTATTCTCATCCTAAATCCAAAACACAGCAGATACTAGAAGGAATTAACTCTATCCCAGCTGAAATCAGGACAACCACATAAATAAGAAAAATGTCACCATCAAGAAACATAGTAAAAGAAAATTGAAGTAATGCAGGCTTCCCAAATGAAGCTCCAAGCACAAAGCCTACTTAATCATGCAATATTTCTTTCTTAAATCCTCTGATTTTCATACTATTCACCGATTTCTTCTTAAGCACAACAATATATGAGACTATATTCCAGAAAAACATATGAAACACATTTTAATAAGACCACAGTCAGTTTCCTACAAAATTCACTGATGAGTCTTCAGGGCAAAACTACCCAGGTCAAGAGCAGCACGGATCCTTCTGTTAGACCCAGGTTTATCCCTCAGGACTGATGCCTGGGTTTTGGGGAGAGTTGCCCAGTTCCTTCCCTTTTTTTTTTTTTTAAGTAACTAGTTAAGATAAGAAGAAACTATGACTATATATTAAAAGCTGATCTCTTTGTATTAATAGCTGTCATTTTCATAACAAAAAACTACTCCCTTCAAAATGCTTCATTTTCACCATATATGCAAGACAGCAATCACCTAAAATTCCTTCTTATAGAGACTGCTATTATTTTTTTTTGTGTGCACAGAACAGATTTATGCCCATGATGCCCAGGAAATCGTGGGTTTCAGTCTTTCGCTTCCCATATCTTAGGAACCCCAGGTGGGAAGGACAGTTGAGACACACATAAATACATACATATGCAGTAAGGGATGTGATTTTTAAAAGGTAAGTGCATAATAGAGTTGACAGTCTCCTTTTAAAACCAAAGTAGGGTTTTATCAATTGTCCTTTCAAAAATCTTAAAATGACCTCTCTATTGTAATGGAAACAGTTAACAGAACTGAAGCCTAAGGAAATAAGGAAGATGACAGATGATAATGAAGGGATAAAATAAGCAATTGGGAATATAGGGAGTATAAAAGTCTCAGTCAAGCCATGGAAATTATTCATTCACATATTTTTTTTGAGAAAGATGCTATGCCATTTTCATCTAGAAGAGCAGCTTCAGGTAATAGGAAGTCTGATCAATTACAGGGCTTTAAAATGCTACCAGCAGGACTAACTGACAGAGAATATCTAAGACGGGCACTACTATACTTGAACTCTTAAGGCGTTAAAGAGTATGATTCAGAACCTTCTCTTCCTCCAGCTTGGGAGACAATGAAAGACGTATCTAATACAAAATGCAATCCTTGGAAGGGTTGTACTGCTCACAGAAAGGATGCACCACAGCAGGAAGAAACTCCAGCAATGAATCTGGCATGCGAGGTATGTGGTGCTTTAAACCCAAAGTACACAGTTTTGATTTACAAGACCGTATTTTCCTCACCATTGTCCTCAGGTTTGAATTTGCTGTGTTCTTGCCCCTCTGCCCCCTCCAGAACTATCCAGTGTCTTACATCAAGCTACCATCCCTGGCACTTGACATCTTTTCTATTAGTTTCCCTAAAACTTGTACCTTCTTTTCTTCTCTAATTCAAATTCTCCCTCATCCTCTCATGAGAAACCTGCCTTTTTACCAAGACGTCCGGCCATATAAAAAAAAAAATAAAAAAAAAAATCTAAGTGATGAAACTGAGAAGGGACACCAAGCTCTGAAAAACACATTTATTTTTCAGTTGCTGGAAAGAAAAAGACATTCCTTGATAAGCAATATGGATGTCACAGGCATTACACCCTAATATTCACCTTATAAATTATACTTTTGCCCTCAGCTTCTGGCAATAAAGCATCAGCTTGAAGTTCATATATCTTCCTTTATGAACAGTGAAGAAGGTTAAATCCATATGAGGAGCTGGAAGGAGAACTTAATGAACACAGGAGCTGGTAAGTGTTTGAGAGGCTGTTTGTAGCATTAAAAACTTAGTAATGCTAAAACTCTGCAGAAGGTGACAGAAAATATCAAAGAAATTTAAATTGGTAAAGGAAAACTTCCAAGGCTCGCAAGCTTTTGTGTCACTGTTGTCGACCTCTTTTGGAAGATGAACCTTTTACTCAGAACACATGCTTTTCCCTCCTTTCTTCCATACTTTGATGCAATATGTCAATAGCATCTAGAGAAAGCTATTTTAATGGAGGACAGCTTTTAATAATTGGCTACTATTGATCAAATATTTTGAAAGGAAACTATCCTTCCAAAGAACATATTTGACCACAATGCTCCTCAGTTTTACAGCTGTACAAAACAGGGGCAGCCAGAGTCTGTGCGCTGGGTTATCCTTGACAAGGGAAAACTCAGGTAATACAAGTATTATCAAGCGCAGCCGGAGCACAGTGCAAGAAACGCCGAGCACAATTTAGATCCACTGATAGAAGCTGGGGCACTGTAAGACCCAGAAACACAGGAGATGCCACCTGAACATCAGGAAACACTTTCTTGCTATGATGGTGACTAAGCACCGGGAACAGGTTGCCCAGAGAGGTTGTTAAGGCTTCATCCTTGGAGATACTAAAAACTGCAGCACTACCACCTTGCCTCTCTAGCCCTTTTGAGAACTCCTGTCTTAGACATAAGTATTTCATGCTTCTCAGTCATAAAATACCAGGAACTTTATGATCAGGTAAACAGCTTGGTGTTCAACAAATGCTAGATTAGACCTGCAGAGATACGAAACCATTCACCTCTCCTGTTATGGCATATACATGCCTTGGCACCCATCTGAGGGCCAGCAGACCTTAAGGAGACAGTATTCACCTCTGGCAGCTCCTTGCCTGTTCTCCCTGTCCTCCACCCAAACACATTCCAAACCTTTTGGAAAAAAACCCAGAAGCATGCTGGTCTTACGTTGACAACAGCACTAGAACACAGAGATGGGGAAGACAGTTAGATAACTTGCTATAATGTTATCTACTTTTCTCATAATTTTCATCCTCAATTGCCTTAAATACCACTCAAACCCATCCATTACATACCTCCCAGATGTGGATATGCCAATCATAATCAATCATTGTACAGCCTCTAGTGTTTTACAGACTGATGCATCAGCTCACAAAGAGAAAAAAGGACTATAGCTAAACAAACCTGGCCTATACACAGAATCACAGAATGGAAGGAGTTGGAAGGGACCTCTGGAGATCATCTAGTCCAATCCCCCTGTTAAAACAGGTTCACCAAGAGCAGGTTGGACAGGAATGCATCCAGGCGTGTTTTGAATATCTCCACAGAAGGAGACTCCACCACCTCTCCGGGCAGCCTGGTCCAGGGCTCTGTCACCCTCAAAGGAAAGAAGTTCCTCCTCATGTTCAGATGGAACTTCATGTGTTCCCGTTTGTGCCCATTGCCCCTTGTCCTGTCACTGGGCACCACTGAAAAAAGACTGGCCCCATCCTCTTGACACCCACCCTTTCAGTATTTATAGGTGTTCATCAGATCAGATCTTCAATGCTCTGCAGAAACTTCCTGGACTGTGTGTGCCTGGTTGTGTTGCCTTTCCAGCAAATATCACCATCTATTATAGCTCTACACTACATACTATAAAGACAAGATTAACAGATCTATCTTTGCAAACTGACTGAAAATTTGCATCCTTTCTGCCCCGCCAACTCATGATACCAGAAGACTACGGAAAAAACAAAAAACAGGAATGGATTCCTGTGGCTGGAAAAGTTTCCAGAGCCCTATCTGTCCTCATTTTGAATTTGGGAGGGGAGTTCCTTGCAAAGTTCTGGAAGAGAGGAGGCTTTCTCAGGGGCTACCCAAGGTTTCCAGAAAAAAATCCTACAGAATCCAAGGAGCACAAACTTAACACCAGATTGCTTTCCAAGTGAAAGCCTTTGCTCATCTGGACTTCTCTAGCAAATACCTAGTTGTGTGCCTACATTTCTGTATGTGGATAAAACACAATTTCAAGGAAGAACACACAACACTATAAAATTGAAAACCCTGAGATTATGGTAATTCATGACTAAGACTCTACAGAGAACAAGAGTGAATAAATGAATCAGTACACATCCAGATTTCCGATTTTCTCAATGCAGCAGCAGCTCACATATCTAGAACTGAAGATAGTACAAACTGCCTGTTCGGTTCTTCCCTGAGTGTTTGCTCACACGGTGTTCCTGCTGTCGATGGAAATCATAAACCACAGCAAGAAAGTTGCCTACAGAGAGGCATACGGTCAGAAAAAAAGGCCCTCACTGCAAATTTGTCTCCAGCAAGAAGTACTAGCCCTGTGAAAACCAAATCTAACATTTTTCAGAAAAATCTAAATTCTAGATCCAAACAGATCCAGGGCAAGAAATACAATGCAGGTTTGCCACTGTCAGATAGATTTTTAAGATGACGCTATAATCAAGCCTAATATGTATGAAATAATGAAGTCAACACTTCACCCGACTTCATAAAACAATATTCCAGTATAAGAAAATGGTTTTACACATTACAGATAATTAAGCTTTGTCCAAAAGTAAACTTCAAAATAAAAGCATAACTATAGAAATGTGCCGTGGTAGAGTAAGCTCTTCTCTCATCTCAAGACACAGCCCAGCTGATTACTGATACAGAAAATGTCTGGTAACATGAAGAGTGCGAGACACTTATTTGAATGAATGAGCAAAGTACTGATTCTCAATTTCTTTGCCACCTCAGATTTAGGTCTGGTTTCACACCTTACCCAAATTCTTGGATCTTCTACAAGTTCAAAGCACAAAAATCACTTACATGGCTACTTTTTGTGACAGATACTCCTCTCCTGAAGCAATGCTGTCATCTTCTTAGAAGCCCATCTACGTACACACAACGTGAATTTGATTTCTAGTTGGGTACATCAAAATTCTGGTGGGCTGCTTGCTTTCTAAGGTAAGCATCCTAAACAGCAACTTAGTATATGGAGAACTGACTTAGCTCTTCACCTGTAAGTCTTCCTGCAGGCTGTAAATACAATTCATACGTATAGACAAGAAAAGACTTTCTAATATAAATTATAATTTTTCAGTATAATTGGATGATAGTAGGTTCTTACAGACAACATAATAAAGGAGTAAAGCCAACAGTAAAATTGCAGAGAAAACTCTGAAAAAAAACCTGAGGCAAACTGCAACCATTTCTGTCCCCAACTTACTAATATTCAGATTCATTTTCTCGAGCATTTTTTGTACAATTTTCTTGACATCACATGCACTCTGTGTACCAACAAGACTAATCAGCAGCTGGAACACAACTGTAATTTCATCTGCAACTTAAATGAAGTTGTAGTAGGTGTATTTTCAGTAACAGCTTGAAAATTTAGGCCATTAAATTCATTAACAAGCTTGAAGACATGAATGTTTCATCTACCTAATTGAGTGCTCATATAAAACTAAGTCATGCAGTCATTTGGTTATATAGCTGATTTTGCCATTCATCAGTGCCACTCTTGTAATTTAAGCAATTTACCACTTGAAATTTTAAATAAAGCAGTGTACTGCAAGGTCCCAACATTCAAACGATCAAGAAGAAATAATACAAACCTATGGTCACTGTCTAGGTATAAGAGACTATCAAAAGCGACAGAAAAGGAATCCAATCCTGAAAGCATATTGAAGTTTAAATGGAAGAGTATTCCAGGTGATTTATTTACTGTTGTCCTGTTGACACTGTACGTACTGAGAAAACACATTTGGCATTCACGCACACGGGCCATACGGCTGATTGAAGACAGAAATAGAGTTTTACTGCAGACGAGCTGTTAGCTCATCCTGTGGATTGAAGGCGCATTACTGGCTAGAGCAGAACAGGCGAGCTCTTAGAGTTAAATCCCATCTTAGATCGACCTAAAGGAAAGGGAGGCACACCAAATCACCGCTTCAAAGGCGCACTCCTGATCTGGGCTACCACACTAATGTGGACACAAGTACCACACCACATGCTCACTACCACCGTTTGCTTCTCCACTGGGAGCTGGGTACCTACTACATACACAGGGACCGCTTCTTCATTTCCCACAACTTCTTCCAAACGTTTACCACCACGCGTGCTATAGTTTCTGCTCTGATTTATTTTTAAAGAAATTTGAAAGGGATCGTACATCTGCACAACTTCGGTATTGTTGGTTTAATCTACCAATAATCTCTACTCCTCACCCAATCACATCATCATCGTCTGGTTTACACCAACTTTGGAAGCGTGACCACGGGAAAATCACTGGATCTGAAATTAGGCAAGTGTAAAAAGAAAAACATCCAATAGCTCCACAGAGAAAATAACCTATGTTTTGTAAAGTCCCTTGGAAATAGGAGTATTACAATTTTCTCAACAAAGCAATATTTTTCTATTAAACAATATTATAACACTGGCTGGTCATGGTGCTAGTACATTTGAGTAAGGCTTATTACATTAAAGTAAAAAAATCATAGCTGAAAAGGTGATTTGATAGCATATAAATGAGCCAAATCCTGCATAGCTCAAGTGATAGTCTATCAAGCAGCAGTGTTAAAGATTTCTTTTTTTCTTTTGGTAGCTGAAAAACATACAGACATAAACAGAAGATTCTTTAAAACCAACAGAGAAATAAATTACACCCCACTTACTGACAATTTTATTTTATGCTTTTGCTAATTTTGTTTCCTGAACAGCTAGAGTAGTTCAAACTATGTTTTATGATTTATGAGATTTTAGACTTACCTATGTGAATTTTTCCATATGAGATCATAAAGCTTAATTAATTTAAATTAGGAATAAAAACCTTTTTACCATAGCAGCAGCAGAAAACTAAACACAAAAGCTAAAAGTGAAGGACAGACAGATCAGCTCTGAAGGTTTAAGATATTAATAGAAAGATAACTTCTCTTTAAAAACCAATCAAAACTGTATAGCTTATATCTCAAAAATCCCCCTCAGGAACAGTTCCCTCAATCAGATAGAATATAATAGCAAATGAAGAGGAAAAATATTTTTCACCGAGATAATAATTTTGTGGTTTTTTTACTTTATATTAGAGCACTCCATTCAGTCTTCCTAAAAAGAAATGTTCAGTGCCAACCTCCCATTCTAACACTGTTGTCCTCTTTTGTGGCAGATCTCCCAGATATCCTTTCATTTGTGGAAATGAATTATGGTAGGGTGGGGGGTTTTTTTCCATGCCTTTTTAAAATAGAAATGTAATATTCCTTAAATAACTGATTTAGTCAAGCATATCTGCCTTTTTTTTGTTTTTATAACACCTAATAAAATAGCATCTTGAAAATAGCATCACACATTGATGTTCCTTAGACCACATTTATCTACCAATAACTTTCAGCATCTTTCCATCCATCTGTGGGTTCACACGGGTGCAGAAACCCCACTCCTCTGTAGCTGCTACTGGCACATCAGTGCCGCAACTCCCCCCGATAAAACTAACACACATCCATTTTTCAACCCAACATTTCCACATGGTTTAAAAAGTTAATCCCCCCAAGTATAACATACTATAGCCACACTTCATAGCTTTGGAGAAGGAGGAAAAAAAGAATCCCTCTAGTTTTATAGGGCACTCATAGTAGATTTGAGACCTAATTAAATTTAATATTGAAAAAACCTTGAAAAATCAAATCTTTGGCAAAGAAAGACCTACAGATACCTCTCTGTTAGTCAAAACTTTCTAGGAAGATTATACAGAACAAAGCAGAGCAAACTGGGTATAATCTTTTCATAGCAACAAAATTGTGAATCCTCTGTGAAAAGGATCTATGAAGCATTATAACCCCTCCAGTGCATCCAACAGAGAAAAGACAAGTAAACAAGTTAGCTAAAAGACATAATTCAGGCACAGCAAATAGGAGTAGACTATTGTTGCTATTTTGCAAATACCATTATTTCAAATATTGTGTGTAAGAGCTACATGATTCAATCTTAAAATCAAAAAGACTTCTCTCAATCTTAAGAAAAGATAACTAACGCAGCTTTCAAATAGCAGGTAGCATTAACACCTTAAACCTTTAACACAAATCTATTTTCAGACTAATTTCTCTATGCATCTATTTTGGCAAAATTCAGAAAACTTCAGAATTCCACAGCATAAATTTCAAGTAAAAACATAACATGAATGTAAAGCCACAAAATCCTGAAACGTTTTCATGGAGGGGACACGCACTGTGTCTATAAACCAGGTGTAGAAATACATTTTTAACTCCCTAAGTCACCTGAAATGTAGACTAAAAGAGAGAATCCCTCACTGACTTTTACCAAATCTGCATGTTCCTCGTACTCCTTTAAAAGAAAGCAGTATTTCTACCCAGAGATGGAGAAATGAAGAAATGAAGAAATGATGAGAAAGATGAAGAAAATGAAGAAGATGAAGAAAGCCTCCAGAACAAAAGCAGACTTTAAACAAAAGTGAACGATGCTCTAAAAACAGGCAAAAGCCAAATATTGGTGGACTAGTGTGATGGTAGAGGCACCTAAGGAGTTAGTGGGATCCTTCAGACCACTAACCCTCTTCACTGAGCCTGACAAACCTTGATAGAGAACGAAAAGTTAAGTTCCAGACAAACTCTGTTTGGTAGCATTTTTAGAAGGTAGATGTCCTCGCAGTGGAAAAATGTGGGAATATTAGGCTGACAAAGGAGGAAGATTTCTGCAGTCCCTCCCCACAGGAAGCTCTCCTTTCCCTTCGCTTGACTAAGCGGCTTGCCCATAACAATGCTTCTCTTGAATGCAAGACAACTGTCACTTTTCCAATATGAACAGACTCGGTAGTAAATTGTTTTCCGAGCCAGGAGTAACAAACAAACCTCACGGTTCTTCTGGTTGCTCTAACAAAATGATCTTGCATGGTTGGGGGCAAAAAGCCCCTCTGCCCTGTCCTTCCCCTCTGAGAAAACACGCAGAAAAGCACTGCCTGCAGCTGACTGCTTCCTCGGGGCAGAAGTCACGCTGGATCTTCCATTTTGCTCTAATAATCAGAAGGAAAAAAGCAAGCAGTTTCTCTAATGAGACAGCTTAAAAACTATATTCTGTAATAGCTTTAAATTAATTATGGAATAAGTCAGCATTCTACAAGGAAAACCAATGATGCTTAACCTCGTTAGTGAGGAGACAGAACTCCCCATCTTGGGCTGCCAGACACAGACTGAAAGACTAGCAGTTACCTAACAGACAAATGACAGCTAAAACCAAGGAAAAGCTTTAAACATTATAAATAAGGTGGAAATTCTTCCTGATATGTTAAGAAGCCTACAGGTTTGCTTCTATAGTGATTCAAATCTAAAGAGCAATATATGGCAAAATTTATGTGAAATTCTTTCAGGCAGTTAAGATGATTGCTTTTCTCTGTTTTACACGGGTACAGCGAAACCTTCATAGCATCAAAATGAAATTTTAGAGGCAATATTTTGGTGAAAACATGCATTCAAACTTACAGACTTATATGACATTCAAATAGTTATTTTCTCTATTGTAGAAGTCCTCAAATAGTCCTTGAAAAGAAGGACTGGCTTAGCAAACTGCAGTGTTACTTAGACTTGCAAATGAAGCACAATGCTTTATATATATTATTTGTGAGGCCATAGTATACGAATGATTTTTAGAAGTATGTTTACAGTCAAATGATATGATTGGCATCTTTATAAAGGAAAAAAAATAATCTAGTTTAAAGATAGTAAGTGGCATGATAAAGAGAAGCATGCTGGCAAGTAGATGCAATTTTAGAAGTAAGATTCTCAGCTCTCTTGATTCCTCCTGCTGCATTTTTTAATGCTCCACTGATAATTATAAAATGCTTCCAATATGGTGTTAAAACAGTTGAGTTTGTCAGTGAATTCTCTAGACATTTGTAACTACATTCTAATAGTGTTGAACTTTTCTGCTTAAAAATCCACTTAAGTTTTCAAATTTCAGTTAAAGCTGTAGAGATCAACAAGTAAAGACACACTTCGAATAAATCACCAGTATATACTGAAGCCTTATCATAAAGATTGCTATAAGGAAGGAATCACTTAAGAGCTTGGACAATCTTTCACTTCAATCAAATCTACTTTTCATGAAACGAAGCCACTCAGAGGAAACAAAGCACGGGCTATAACTAATTTTTCAAGTATAACTACCCTTTGTACAGTTTGCTCTTAAAAATAATTTTTTATGCCTTAAAATGGGACAAGGCAGCTCCAATTTACCTTACTAGGTGTAGACTTTCAAAGTTGGTGAAATAAGCTAAACCCCCAAACTATTTTTCTCCAAGGAGAGGTGAGGATAGAATGACTGGTTTAGGTATATGTAAATTTGGAGAGGTCAATTTTACCAGGGATGTGAGAGAGGCACAAAGATAAAAAGCTGAGAATCAACCTTCACAGTATATCTGAAACAAAAGTATCAACTATCAAAAGAAATAATGCTCTTACTAGTTAAAGAAGGTGGTTAAATGTTGACGGGATGTACTCCAGTTGCCTAAAACAACCCTAATGAACCTTTGAAGGGGCTCACAAACCAGATTCTTACCTAATCAGCAAAGATTGCAGCTGAAGGACTCTTGTTTTTTAGGATATGTCTTTACTTTTAGAATCCAAAGTATTCTGGATTACAGTATTCTTAGTTTCTCCAGCAGGAAATACTTGGTATAAGATATTTTCCTAATTGCATAAAATATGAATAAAGATGGGCCAACACATGCTTTTTGGGAGAAACACACATACCTGGCATTTTGCCAGGTTTGGACAATTTTCAAGGGGGACTGAAAAAGGCACATCCTTGATGCAGATGTAACCTGTCATCTGAGATCCAGTACTCCAAAAATCAAGGGTTACCTAAGCCACAGTTTTTTTGATACTGGAAAACTAGTGTGTTTGGTGTTGGGATTTTTTTTTTTTTTTTTAAATAAACTTTCTTCCCCCACCTTAAATGGCTGAATCTTTTTTTACTTAATTTTTCCAAAAGCAATAAAACGTGAAGCACTGAGCAAGTCAGAGTATTTTAGCTCTGGCAGTTTACGTCTGGCAAAGTTAAAGCCAGTAAAATGGAGCTGTGCAAGAAGAAAGTGTCAGGCAACTTAACGCTACTGATCCCACCTATGAAAATGTTTACCTCAAGACCATTTCTGCAGAGACAAATGCCTTCCATCACAACAATTTATCACCTCCCAAAGCGTCCATTCTGCCCAGTTTGCTTTTTTAGCCCTTTTTAAGCTATGTAAGTCCAGGAGGACCAGGAATGTAACAGGCTTGTAGGCACTACAGCAGTGCTATTTCTAGGTGGTAGAACAGCAAAAAGTTCAGGTTGGATAAGTATTTTAGATATTTTCCCCACTTGAAAAAAAAATAAATCTTTACCAGGCTGCAGTTTAATAATTATGCAGTAACTCTTTGCTGCCTCCCTCCTCACACCACTAGAATACATTTTTACAAGACAACTGCGTGCACACCAGCAGTTAAATTTTATATCCGTAAGTATTTAATTGCAACCCTGAATAAAGGTAATTAGGAATATTCTGAGAATATATTCTGATTCTAACATATTCACACTGTTTCTGACTGATAAGTGGGGCAAAGAGAGGGATAGGTAGGGTATAGATACTTCAATACCATGTTTTGTTTATGAGGAAATGTATATATACTAAAAAAAATTTTTGTGCTAAGAAAAAAATCCCATAGTATCAAGAATCACTCAACTCATTTCCTGTGTGTTTTTGATTTTATTGTTTAATTTAAGGATCTATCAATGACTTCTTTTTTTTTTGCTTCTATTTATTCAACCCTCTGGAACCAGTATCTACAATTTTCTAGCTGTCAAACAGTGAAAATGAGTTGTTGATTCAACATAGTACAGAGGGTAGAGCATTTGCGACTAGAAATACTAAAAAAAAAAAACTAACTCCAAAACGAACAGAAAAAGAAAAATATCTTTGGAGGAAATGAATTGATCTATTTAAAATGGCTTCAAAAAGCTGTTATCGTCCCTGCATCGATTTTGCCCTGTAAAAATTCTGGGCAAAACCAGAGCTTTCAAGTAAAAACATTCCTAAATGTAAACTTATCTTTAAAGTTTACAGTGGACGCTCAGTTCAATAATGATAGCTAAGTACTGAAGCAAACTCCGCTTCGCATGCTCAGAGTCCTCTTCCTTCTTAGAGCCTTCATCAAAATCACTGCCAAATAGAAGTGACATTAAAATTCTGCAGAACAGCCGGCTCATGTGAAAACAGCAAGATGTGCTGCCAACAGGAGCGCTTGTCTTCAGAAGCTGATCCTGGATTTCAGTCTGGAGTGTTTCACCATTGCTTCCAGGAAAAAAAACCCTAACTGAAGCTGCAGTAATTTTTTTATTAGCTTATGTGTACTATACACTAAAAGAGTCTGTTTTCTTGCAAACTGTTAGAAATGCAAGGAAATTCAGTCATTTAAACATACTCTTACCTTGTTGTACCTACGAGAACTATCGTTACATCAGGAAAAATTTGTACCACCAGAAAACAACAAAGGTTTCCACTTTGGGGGTTGAATTCAATCAACACTTTACTGGGGAAAAAGGAAGTTGGTGGAAGTTTCAGCTCCTATTGCCTCAAAATACCCCTCATGAATAGCCACTTAAACTCTTCCCAGGAGTACCATGCAGACTTGAAACACGATAGCTAGTTCAGGGGTTGTATTACCCATATCAGTTAAGTTTTAAACCCGAGAAAAAAGGTCCTTGTGGTAACCTGGCAAAAATTTTAATCAGAATTTTCTGTTATATAAAACAAATATTAATCACATTCTCTTACTACCTGAAGCATGTTTTCTTCTCTTAGATGTTGAATTAAACTTAATTTATAAGAGTTTAGACTAACCACGGTAATAATTACAGAGAAAAATTTAGGCTGTTCTCTGTGAAACAAATGCAAGCTTTTCCCAACAACTTGAAACTTTAGAAGTGTAAGAATTTATTAAATTGGAGCCATCACATCATCTATATTGAGATTCCTTTACTTGCTCCACCAGGGAGCAAGAGTAATTTCCAGGGAAGCACCTTCAAGCTGACAAATGCCACATATCACTGCAAATTCTTAAAGCAAATCAGCTTTTCCCAATAACTGGGAGAGGAGGCAGTTGCCTGTCAGGGATCTTTATTTCTGTAGAGTTCAGGTCTGATTTCCTGTCCCCTCTCCCCCCACCGTGATTATCCATGGTACTCAAAGCCTGAGTGGGTTTCCTCCTTTAGCGCGGACACCTATGGGATCTCACTAAAATGGAATGGGATGCTCATTAGCATGTAGTATTCAAATAGTAAAATTGCATTTATTTACTAAACTACATCAAGGACCAATAATGAGCTGCTGCTCCTATCAAACATACTGTGTTTGATTGTGGATTCATTATCTCATTGCCAATATCAATAAATGGGCTGTATTTGCTTTCCGAAATTCTTCAGCAATCTTAATTCCCTGCAGAGATCTCCGTGCAGAGAACAAGCTGCAAGATTCAATCTCATTCACCAATGCTTAACTGAAATGCTGCTTCTGCAATGCAAAGATGGATGTGACAAGTTTTGATGGAACACAGTCTTTAAGATGAGCTGTTTTCCTCTGCAATCCCACAGCCAAAACCACAACACAGTTTCAGAAATGGGCTTATACTACAGCTCAGGCCAATTACAATAATTAACTTCACTTCTTACGGGGGGAGATCTGAACAGGAGACGTACAAAGGGACCTCAGTATTATGCATGAATAAACTCTACTGCTCCAGAAACTTAAGTAGTGCAGAATAACCACACACCACAGAGATTCAGGTTAAACATCTGATGCAATTACTGGGAAAAGGTGTATCAATGAGAGTAAAATAAAGTTAAATTTTTCTTCAGACAAAGTTTTCCAATTACCTACAATGGCAAATAACTATTTACTTTAGGATTTGTTCTCTCCAGAATTAAGCATAAATGTTTTCTAGAACATCCAAGTGTTAACCAAATACAGAAATATCCATCCCCTTTTCATTTTGCAGCTAGCCATACCGAGTGTCCCTTTAAATAAAATCTACTTGCAGGGAAAGGAGCTAAGGAAAGATTTAATTCTCAAAATCAACTTCACACAACGTGTTCTGTCTCGGGTGACCTTACAGAGAAGGCTCTTCACCAGACTGACCGCTTGACAATGAAGTGAGCTGTGCTGATGCGGCAAGAGAACCAGCAGACAGGAAAGGATGAGTTTAAAGCACCAATATTTCTAAATTCAGATCTGCAGCTTTTCTATATTCTAAAGATCAAATCAACAGTATACTCTCATCGTTTAGAGAGGAATTCTGAAAGACTACACATTGTAATAATGCTAAGACTTTAATCATGAAACAAGGCAATGGGTTGCTTGGATAAGAAAACAGAGGACCACTATTATTTGGCAAAATGCTTGAATTTCTACAATTATTTTGTCAGCCATATTTGAGATGTGCTGTTGTCTATTAAGGGTACTTTCAACAAGACTTTGACCATATACCAGTTAGTTCCTTAATATGTTTTGAATAGATTGTCACTGAAATTGTTTTTGAAAAAATTTCAGATGACTGAACAACAACCGCAAGGCTGACAGCCTGGGAAGCATCGAGCTGTAAAAAAACTTAGATCACAAGATTCTCAAAGCCGAGTGTCTCAAGACTGGGAACTGGAAGAAAGTTATAGTGACAGTGAATGTACTGGTTCAATTACGATGAAAGGTGCCATCAACAAAATCCTGCACAAGGGCTTGCAGCACTCTTTTCTGGCAGCAAGAAAGCAAGCAAAACTATAATTTCTGTCTTCTAGCAGAGTGGCTGTTGAAAGGAAGTGCTATTAGGTTTGAAAAGAAAGAAAACATTTAAAAGAATTGAAGATATTCTTAAAGTAGTACATAAAATATCACCGTTACTTTTAAAAGTCTAGTAAATGGGTAAAGAAAAGATAATTGGGGGATTTCTGAGATTCTGAGCTCAGTTTTCCCTGATTATGAACTAGCAAGCCCTTTCTATAGATAGCTGAAATTTTACCTTACATCATGAATCATCTAACACAGCTGTACTTTAAATTAAACGACTATTCTCATTTGTTAGGACAATGAAGAATAGGTAGCTTGACAAAACCTGTTTGGGAAGAACTCACAGGACAGCTTTAATATGCAGACTCTTTCTGATCAGACAGCCAAAAATAAGTAAAATAATTTGCTTTAGTTCAACTAGAGTTCAAAGATTTATTTTATCTAGAGTTTCAAAGCCTGGAAGCTCCCTGAAAGACTTCAGATCAATACCACTCTGTAGCAAAGTAACTTAAAATGCTTGAATTTAGTAAGAAATATGTATCAAAACCTCAAAATCTGAATGTCTAAAAGCAGAAAGCATTTCAGATCTTTTGAAATTAAGCTGAAGTCCAAGTGTGAGTACCATTTCATATAAATATTTTATAATTTACCCATTTGTTCTTAAAATTATGATTTCTCCATCGGTCAAAAATATAATCTACTCAAGTCGATGCAGAAGTTATCAGTAAGAATTTTTACTAAAGAAAACGCTTCACTGGGCTATATTCTTTGTAAAGGAGGTTCAAACTCTGCAAGCAAAATTTTGTTGCTAATAGATTAGATATCACTTCCAGTTATTAGATTTCTTCTCACTAGTTATTCAGAGGAGAATACTTCCTTCTTAAGCTGAAAACCATGTCTTAACACAAGTATTGAAATTTCCATTCCAAAGTAAAGAAATTCTCAGCAGAGCAAACCTTAGCCCTTACATCAGATTTACACAAGCTGAAATTACCAAGACTGATACTAAACACTGTAAAAAAACTAGCCTTGGCACCGTGAATTGAAAGCATTCAGAAAGAAGTTTATTAAAAAAAACAGAAGTATGCACTGGGATCCTGAAAAAAACCTATGAAAAATCAAATGAAATATCCATAAAGGTCTTCAGTGAACACATGATCAAACTTATCTGATGTACGTGGAGTCTAAATAAAGTTAACTGCTTAACTTTGTACATGTTACAGACATGTACATGTATGTACAGACGAAAGTGCGGTTTATAAGCATACTTCAAATAACCACCATGCTTTTCAGTTGTAACTTTTCATAACGAAAATAATCCACTCAATCACTTAATTGCATCACTGCATCAATCGGTTTCATGTTTGCACCCTTCCTCCTTCATTCCCGCTCACCCTCAGGGGAAGGTCTCTCATGTTGGTGGCCAACCTGTGCAAAAACCAGAACAGAAAACCAACCCACACCTCCCCGTACCAGAAAACTGTCCTTTATCAACCATCAAGCTGCAAAAGCCCATGGATGTGCTGTGAACTGTGCTTTAGCAGCAAAGGGATGCAAAACCAGCAAGCTGCATCCAACCCCCCGTGCTTCAGGGAGGCCTCACGCACGGGTCCTGGAAGCTCTCAGTTGTCCCAACACCCAAATAGTCTTTCCTGGAGGAGCAGCCACCACTCCTTTACTTCTTCACAGCTTCCTACAGTATAACAAGCCCTTAAGCTTATTAAAAACTGGCGACCTCTGAGGAAGACTCTCTGTATCATAGTGATTCTACATAGTGATTCGCTCTCTACAGCTACGTGAAAGGAGGGTGTAGCCAGGGGGGTCAGTCTCTTCTCCCAAGTCACGGGCAATAGGACAACAGGAAATGGCTTCAAGTTGCACCAGGGGAGGTTCAGATTGCATATTAGGAAAAATTTTTACACGGAAAGGGTTATTAAGCATCGGAATGGGCTGCCCAGGGAAGTGGTTGAGGCACCATCCCTAGAGCTGTTTAAAGGACGGGTTGACATAGAGCTTAGTGACATGGTTTAGTGATGGGTTTTTTGTCAGAGTTAGGTTGACGGTTGGACTGGATGATCTTAAAGGTCCCTTCCAACCTAGACAATTCTATGATTCTATGATTATTAGCAGCAAATAGAATACTGCTACAACAGTTCAGTTTCCTACTTAAAAATTATTAAAAATTACAACATATCGACTCTATGAAAAGTAGTTTTATGGCATAGGTAAATGAACTGCATTATTTTTTACGTCAGTGCCACTGCTGGGCTCACTTCCCATTAGTTAAAGCACTCTCTGCCCGGACCATAATTCCTCAGGCACATAAACGGATACTGGATATCAGGGTGTCTGCCGCAAGAGCTATCCTTCAAAAATCTGAAGGTTCCCATCGCATCCTTTCCCTCAAGAATTAGAGCCTGACTGCAAACCTTGCACTAGAACATACGAACACAGAAATGGAACAGTTCATCTGGACTATCAGTTCAGAATCTCACATGAACATAAGTACTCAGAAACTAAATTAGCATTACGTGTTTTTTTTTTTTTTAAATCCTGCTAACTCCCACTCACGACTAAGTACTTCCAATATCTTAACAAAAATTTTAGGTGTGTTATAGAAGACCACATGCCACAGATATGCCACTGGAAGACAGCAATAGAGACAGCACATCTCAAATCCCTGTTTTGCTACCCCAATTCCTTTTAAAATTAAATTTATTTTATGTTCACCCAATTTCCCAGCTTCAGTAATACAGCTGAAGCATTTCATTACCTATTTTTGAAGTCTGCTCTGCATCTCTGCATCAGAAAACAGGCAAGTCAATAGACACACAGCACACTTATATTTGCTGTACAGGACTTCTCTACTTGAAGTTTCCAGGATCTACAAACTGAAAGATGCTAAACCCTAGCCTTTGACATATTGCTCTGCTAATTTTCTCAAAGGCATTACTTATTTCATGTGCCTGTCCATCCTTCTACCGAAAATATTCTTTTGAGACTGCCACAGTCTTTCAGCTGGTTTTTCCTTTTCCTACAAAGACCAGTATTGAAGCATACTAACACGGAATATATTTGTTCAATGCATATTATTATGGCAACTACTTCACGATATGGAAGTTTAAGGAAAGGGGAAATATGAGAACATCAAATGTGTTCACTGTCACTCAAGTCTCAGTGGAGACCGTAGAGTGAAATCAAAATACACTTGAGAAAGAAAGCAAACTGTGCACTGACAACTTAAAGCTTAAAATATCTCAACTAATTAGACACCTCTTGTTGCTAGGTATATACTGTGCAATGAAAACTAAACATTCAGTTTTCCCTATTTGTACTATAGGCTCAAAAGCTTTTTCATATTATGAATCGTTAATCATTACTAACACCTATTAAAAACACCTGTGCACTTTCATGATTTATAACTCCTTATTAATAACTTATTGCCTTAAGTTTCACTTGTGACATGTTTCAACTACATTAAGTGGAATTTCATTCTAAGTAGAAAATTTTAGTAGAACTGTGAAGGGGCTGAAGTCCAGCTCCTGCTGAAGTCAGGTTCCTCATTGCTTCAACAAAAGCTGGATCAGGGCTCTAAACAGCAATTCTTTTATTTTTAAAAATTAGATAAGAAGGAGCTCGGAAAAATACTCTCTACACAAAGATCAGGACTATTTAAGAATAAAAACTTGTTTACCTCCTTTAGATTTTCTAACTAAAAGTGAGCTGTAAATGTATTTTATTGTTGTGCAGGTTAATCACAAGAGGCTGATCAAATGTGAATAGTATAAACAATTTTTTTCTAATTTACTAATTTCTTTTTACACAGTACGAAACTCGCATTCATTGTTTGGCCTATGCAGTACCCTCCTAACAGGACACGTGCCACAAAGGCAAGCATTTTATTAACTTGCAGAAGAAGCTAGGATTTTCAAACAAGTCTAGGCTGCCAAATTGCAACCTAACTGCTCAGTACCAGTAAACGGACAAGTAAATGGATGTAGCAAAGACGCTGCATTTCCCCTCCCTCTCTCAAAAAGTAGCTATTAGATTTCGCAAAGATTATCTTTTTTCTCCATCTATGAGAATTTTAGAAGCGGCACCAATCAGAGAAACGATCAAGGTATTCTGTAGATTTCAAGACTGAAGATTAACATTAAATAGAAGCAATACATTTCTGTCTTGCAAGTGCTGTGGTTCCAGTGTCAGTCACTACTGGAAAGGTGTAATGGAACAATGGAGCTTTGCTCTCCAGGAACCGACAGCCTCTGCAGGTCTCATCTCTGCTGGGAACGAGCTGAGCCAGAACATGAGGGTACTGGATGATATTTGGACTGCCTTTGTCTTGTAGCTTCTGTTTTCTGGAAACACTAATAACTAAAATATGGACGTCAGGGTGACCATAAGAAGTTGTGAAATAATGATTTAAACAGCTGGTCCAGGGTGGATTTACATAATGAATAGTTGGGGCTGGCCTTTGTAATACAAAGCCTCTATGTTCCTCATGTGGTGAGAAGTGATGGTGTTTATGGCAACAAATAACCGCAACTTCAGGCTATATGACAGAGCAGAAATAATTGAAAATTATTAAGTACAGTTTCAGCCTCATTATGCTCCTAACACCCCAAAGACTCCAATTCTCAGAACAGAATCTTCATACATCCCAAGAAGATTTATGTTTGTATAGCACTTAGCCACCAGAAACTGTAGCTAGTATTTGTGTTGGAGTAGACTAAGCTCCTGGAGATTCTCATCCTGCTGTTTAACAACTGTTCTTACCCTCTGGTGCCGCATCTGTTTAGCGCATACAACACTGACTGACCACAAAAACATCAATTTAAAACTTGAAAATGACACAAATTTAAAATGCAATGATGGGTGGGGGCTCCTTTCCATCAAGCAGAATTTCCTGCCTAGCAGACACTGCTTCAGCATCTGGACCAGCAGTTTGTAAGCATGTCCACCATTCAGGTTCAACCCTAGATGCAATTTAACACAATGACAGGGAAACTTTTAAGAGGTAGAAAGGTTAAAAATAGAAAAGCTGCTTAAGAAGAAGCCTTCTCAAAGACTTTATTCTAGCAACAACACTACCACCTCTACCTTCTGAGCGCAGAAGTATTGCCAAGCTTATTTATGAACTTTCCTATATAGAGCAAAAGTTAGTTACATGCGTACTTCCTCTATCTTTGTAAGCCATACATAGAGAATAATACTTAGCAATAACCCTAAGCAACATTCCTTAATACATCTCTTCTTGCCTTTTGTTATTCAGAATTTGGTGCATTTTCTACACAACAAACCATCATGGTATTAGGATGAACTAACAGTGCCATGCCACCACCATGCCTTGCTGCTTTAAATGGTGTTCTAAAAATACCAATCACTGGGCTTGCCTTTCCTCTTCCAAGCTTCATTTAGGAAGGAATTTTTCTTCTAGCTATGTGAGACAGATTGAATTCTTATACCTTTTAGACTGACATTTTTCTGAAGATGCTCAATGATTAGACATAACCCACAATAAACTAAAAGGCCTTTGTAAGCTTCCCATGTAGCTCTTTCTCCAACAAACTCCTGACACAGCAACCTTGGTACCCCAACCAAAATCTCCTCCTGAATATATACGTTTCACATTCTGTGGTGGTTTTTGCAGTTTCTCTCATACATTCTTTGTGCGCTAGAAAAAAAGCTCACAAAAGTTAAAATAATGTAAATAAGTCACATAAGTCCCACTACTTATATTGCCTTCCATTAAGGAAAAACTATTAGAGCTTACGTTCTTATGAGTGAGAACAGTCTGGTTATGAGAGCAGGAAGGAACTACAATGCACATCTGAATCATGTTTGCATTTTTAGCACTTTGTGATACAGAATGATGACCCTAGCAATTCTAAATTAAAACTGATATAATCTCAATCTTATATTGTTACTCTTAAAAAACATTGAGGGGTTGCAGATTGAGAACCCTTCCGTAATATATTTAAAACATGCACTTATTTCACCAAGTTCTATTTTACTAGCAAATTGGTCGATAGTCATCATTCAACAGTCAATGATGGGATACTAAAATCATTTTTGCAGAAGAGACTAGCAAGTTTGAATTTCTTTCTAAGAGACTAAAGCAGAAAACCATCTCAACAACTTAATTTTTATAAATTTCCCATACAAAAATATCTCAAAAATTCAGGGTGAAAAAAGCATTTCCAAACACATGCTTTATTTTACTTAAAGTAACACTGCAGAGGACATTTTTCTATTATCTGTTTCAGGATCAAGACTACTTTAAAATCAACACAGTTCAGTGGTCTTCAATTCTTTCAAAACAGGCAATATCCTGGTTCTCAACAGACATCTCCTATGACCCTTTCCATAAATCAATCCCAAAACATTGCAAAGGTAAGCAGGACAATTTCAAGGAGTTACAAAAAAAAGTTACCTACCAGAGGTTAACAACATAAAGATTGCATTGCCAAAAAGCACGCTGAAGAGTGCACAAACACAATGAATCATCGTTAAATACGCTTCTTTTTACATTTGAAAAACTCATACCTGGGCACACTGCCTGTTAAGCTTCTTTCACTTGACGATGACGACGAGGACGATGATGATCCAGGTCTCTGATCTGTTTTCATTCCTAGAGTCTCTGTTACACTAATCTGAGGTTTTTCACCTTCCTCTTCTGGCTTTTTTTTTTCACTGTCACTTTCATCACTGCCTTCTCCTAAGATGTCGTCCACCTGCCAAGGAGTGGAGAGTCAGTGTATCTGCTAACAGACTATTCTACATCAATCTTTCAGAATTATTAGATTGCTCTTACATAATCATTAAGAATATGCTTCAACTTCCCTTGACCACCTCCTTGAAAATTCACATTAAACCCCAACGTCTTCAATGCAGTTTCTGTAACAGTTCTAGCAACGTTCTATTTAAATTAAATATATTTAGTTGACATTTAACTTTAGATATACATATACTCACATACATTACACAGTCACATTTGAGGGTGTTTGCACTTTATTGTAACAACATGAGCAGCTGTAAACAAGAAAATCTATTATGAAAAAAGTGCTGTCTTATGAAATTAAAGGGATAGATGCTTTATACTGTTGTAACATATAACAACATACACTTTATACTATACATATTTTATGCCATTACAACCTATAGAACCACTTGGGCAAGGCATATAAAATCTCTAGCTAATAAGTATTCTTATATTTATGGGTATTCCTTGATAGATATATAACTTTAAAGAAGTGTATTCCTAAGTAATACAATATGAGCGGAACAGAACGTAGAGAAGCCCATTCAAAACAGATTGTCTGCTTATGCTAAGGAAGGCAAATCTATCAAAATGTGTACACGTTTCATTAAATAATTCTTTGGCCTTTGCTTCTGAAAAGTTAGCATGAGATTTGATACGCCTCTAAGAGCATGGTAATTTGCTCTGACAGGTTGGAACTGCTGAAACCATCATTAAAAGCAAATCATACTCATGAGCTACCCTGCTGAGCTTCAAAAGGTTATATTCTCTTTGAGTTGGCATTCAACCTTCAGAGAGAGATGAAAACACGAGAAAACATAGGTAAAGATCCCACAGTGTCTCTATTTTTGTGAGCAGCAGAAGATAAGGAAAGAAGCCATATGTGGATATTTCTCTATTGATATTTAAGAATTTTTCCTAAAAGTAGCTTATCTCAGCGTAAGTTAAAATAGGCTTCACAACTACTCTCTATTCTCACTAATGCCACACCTGCTTTATCAGGAAGAAAAACTCTGTATATGAACATGGCCAAAAAGATTTTACGCTACTTATCCACTGCTTTTACACTGGCAATCCCAAAAGCTAGAAGAAAGCTGTAAGAAAATCACTTATATCTCATCTTTCATAAATGCACATCTGATTTGTTTGCTTGGATATACACAGAAGGAAAGTCAAAGCTGCCCTCTCTTTATCAAACTAAGTGCAAAACATCTACGTCTTCCCAGTACTCTACTGGAAATATGGCAGGGGTAAATGAGATATCTTTTTCAGAGAAAGAGAAATCAAGGGAGAGCTTGCAAGCAAGGAGGGAGGGGAAATAGAAAATACAGAAGTTTGGTTTACATTTCTTTTTCTGATGTCCTAACAGAGAGAGAAAAGACCCAAGATGAAGAAGGTGCTCCACAGAGCAATTTCACCAAGCACATAGGTGACACCCATCACACTCCTGTTGACTTCAGAAAGATGGAGTATGTGGCATTTGTCTTCAGTCCTCTGCTAAACAGATAGATTTGGGGTATTTATTAGGGATTTATTATCTTTCTACAAGCCTCACTGAGCTATTCCTATTTGAGGGTAGTAGCAAATCATTTTTCTTCCTTATCTTGTGCTACTTTCCCCTGAGAATTCTGCCAATCTGTATTGCTGCAAAAGAGAAATGAAGCAGAAGGAAAAACAATAGTAATAAAAAAAAAAGGTAAGAAGTACTTCAAAACATCCTAAAATAATAATTTTGAGGAGATTTGCCAATGTAAGGGAAAGCAAGGTCATTTTGTTACAAAATATAATTGTGAAAACCAATTTATTTAAACATGTAATTGTTTCAGAGTTCTACAACTCAAACTTTAAAACTGGATTTAAAAATCCAGGCTGTACTATCCTTGGATGGAATGACTCCTATACAAAATGAAAAGTAACTTGCAAGCTTCTTAGATCTACAATTTAAGCTGGTTTTCCATTGGCCATTGGTTGTGTTGGTACATTTTACTACCTGAAACGTTGCTGTCTAATGCCCAGATCTTTCATTGTGAAAGCTGTAAAGAAACCAAAATAAAAAAGGAAAGTGTTTAAGTATTACAGTCTGGGATGGGATGGCAGCAACACCACGCCTGCATAGCTTTGTTAGAAGAGTTAAGGTTTTCAAAGGACAAAGTCAAGTTGATAGACATTCAGATGTCTCTCAAACTGAACTTTTATAGTCTTTTAAAAATCTTTGTGCAGACAGTTTTGACAGACTAGCAGTCCAGCTATTGCCATGTCTTCTTTTCTTTCATTCTGCACAAAGATGACATTATTCTTTTGAAGTCTAGAATGCCATTTAATATTAGAATTACTAAGGTAGTTGTACATGTACATGTCGCATTCCTGTATAAGGACATTTAAAATGCATGTATAAATCAGAAATACAGCAAACTTTGAAAATCGTTGCATATGAAAACAATGTAGGATGGTCCTTACAAACCACTTTAACTAGAAAGGCTCCCAAAATAAAGATTCCTGCCTAACTATTGACTAAATTGCAAACTGTGCTGAAAAACACAAAGATTACCATCTTCATCTTCCAGAATTGTCAAAAGAAATGGAAAACAAACTACATTTTCATTGAGGCAGCAAGATTTAAGCTCTTCACTCAAACAAATGAATAGGTAAGAAAAGTATATTAACGTTTAGGCAGCAGCTATCTACCTGGACACATCACTAACTTTAAATAAATAAAAAAGCTTAAAGAACAGAGAAAACTTTCAATCTGGTTCAGACCAAGACAGATGCTGATGTACAACTTCTGCTTATAACATTAGGTTTTATATGATTAATACAAATGGAACATAACACTTCAGAAGAAAATGCCAGCTAATACAAATTTTCACTGGTAAGATACAGTGAGGGGATGTTTACTGCTTAAACACTACCATAGCAGCTACCTTTAAAAATACTTAAAAACTTTTATAACAAGAATGATTAACATCGAAAAAGAAAAATGATTCATCCCTTGAAGATGACAAATCGTTCCATTTAGCAAGAGAATGAAAAGTCAGACAATTCTTTTAAACACATGATTATAAAAGCCAGAAAAAGTCCTCAGCTGACAAAGCTATTTTATTTCTCATTTAGGAGGAACACAGCATACACTCATGCAGACAAAATAGAGACCAAAGAGCAAGGAGATTTTCAGTCTCATTCTCCAATTATAAGCTGTAAAGTACCTAGAGCTTTGTTAAAAAGAAAGCCAAAACCTTCTGTCCTATTAACAAACCAGGTCAGCTGGAAAATGTTCTTACTCCAAAAGTTGAGTTTACACATTCAAAATGAATCAAGACTCTGAGAAAACACCAAAAAAGAAACTGTCTGAGCAACCTCAACTTGTCAGAAAGATAATTTACAGGCAATGTTTTGGGATGGCAATATGGATGTGACAGAGACCTATCATGATGCTGTAAGTTTTTTGGAAGAAGCAGTTCCAGTGCAGTAATGTAAACTATGCATAAAAAAAAAAAAAGGAAGCTGTAAATAAACTTTAATTCTTGTTTTTAAAACAAGTATTTAAAAATTCAAGTTTTAACAGAACTCAGAAACTACCTACCTCAGACAGCAACAGGACAACACATGTAACTTCCTAAATGATCTCTCTTAAAAGCAGTAGACTGTTCTGAATAAATTCTTAACCGGAATTACAGAAAATTCTACAAAAAGAATAGGTTTGATGGGCAGCTGTTCATTTTGTGCTCCAGTTTTGCATGGAAGACAGACACAATTTCCACCTCTCCCCCAGTCTTTCCCAAAGGACCAATTATACTTCTGCTCCAACTGATTGCATAAGTTAAGGGAAAAACAGGAAAAAAAACAGCCCAAGTATTTACAAAGAGTTTCTTATATTTGTTTCTACTTAGAAAAATGACTGCTCATTGTTAGCAATGGAAACAATTGAACCAGTATTGACATTAATCAGAGATAAAAACCAACTGTATTTCAGTGTAAAGCCTGTGTCTCCGAAACACGTATTTGAGATTGTGCTGAATACATTGCATCTTTGGAGGAACTTGCAGACATGAATACAATTTGCCATCTGAATGTGTCAAAAGGTTTTGATATGTACCTTATATTCCCCCCATGGCACATAATTTCATTTTAGAGTTATCTTTATGAATTTAAGATGACCAGGTATACCAGTAATTGCAGATATCCCATGTAAAACATGGTATTACCTCAACACGCTCTCTATAAATTAAAATGCTGCCATGTCTGGGGCCAGGAACCATGATGCCCTCTTAGTGGTTATTAAACATAAAAGCTAGCAGACCACCAGCTCTATCCAATTAGTGGGTAAACTGATGCTCTGCAAACAAATACCAGACTGAAAAAAGGCAAATAGAGGTTTCACATGTCAATTTAAATAGCTTTATCTGCACTGTATTTCTTTTACTGTTCTTTCAATTAGCTGAATAACTCTGACTCTCAGTGTTTCTGGTCATGATTATATACACCTAATGTAAACGTGACAAAGACTAAATTCTTTTAACACATATCTCAAACTGTATGTAGTAGGCTGGTAGTCTTGAAAAAATTAATCATGAAATGTATACCACACCTTTTTTGAATGTACTTAAATACATTGCTGAAATCCTGAAATCCTGAGTGTGCTCAAGACTGTTCCCAAGACCCAAAACAGTTGAGTGTTCGGGGCTGGTTTTGCTTGACATTTTCTCTTTTTACCAAAACATTCTTTGGGACCGATCTACACACTTGCGTGACTTATATGAAGATTTTTTTATTTGTTATTAAAAAAGAAAAGTAAAAAGCTAGTGTTTTGGTCTTACAGGTTACTTCTAAACTACAGGACACAAACTGCTCTAGGCTGTAAACATACTGCATGTGTTTTAAAAATTATCAAGTAGATGTGCATAAACAGGCAGAGAACAGGAAAGACAGCACTTTTAAATTCTATCCTCAATTATGTCTAAAGTATCTTAAGCCACATCTGCATTAGAAAGCCGTCCCTAAAACATGGGCACCTTCCAAATGCTGCTAACATCCTAATTGCTTTGCAGTGCATTAGCAATACTGCCAAAAGATGCTCTTCCATGTAATTCATTGTTTCTCCAGCAGAACTGGTGGGTAAGCTGTTTGTGGAATATGAAAAGTTTCCCTAGAGGACAGAGCGCTTTGCTTTTATAAGCTCCCATAATTCTCCACTTGATCCTATAATCTCTACCCCTGCCTCCACTTCCAACATTCCCTTCTGCTTTGTCCTAAATTATTGCTTTTTAGTACATCAGTGGAGTTTTTACATATATTTTACATGAAATGTTAGAAAAATCAGCAGGATATTTCAGGAACTTTAACACAACACTAAAACGAGAAGCCAGAGAACAAGTAGATGGGAAAAGTGATGTTAAAAATTACAAATTAAAAAAAGCACTTCTAAGCCTGAGAAATTAACGGTGAACGATAGTATTAGATGGCAAATCAAATCAGAGAGAGTGGTGGCTCCATCTTCCTGGAGTTGTACACTGAACTTTCTAACCTTCCGGCACAGAGGTATGAGAAGAAAACTGTTGCGTCAGCAGAAAAAAAACAAAAAGAGGAAATAATATTGTGAAAAGTTTACTAACTCCACATTATTGACTGGTTAGCAGGAATTAATACAGTGCTGATAACTCTAAGGAAAGTGCAGTTATCTTCCCATAATCCATTTTACAAGAGGCCACCCAGCAGTGCTCTACCACAGTGCTGCAGCCCTGGAAGATTCGATAGCAGCCGAAAGGTACATGTAATTTGGAAGCAACTCTTCTGAACATGCAAACAAGCCATACACTGTCCCAGTGAGAATCCCACGGGTCACTGAGAATAATTCCCTGGCGAAGTATCACAGTCAAAGAAGGTAAGAATGAGAACTCTTTTTAAAAGAAGTTATATTCTTCGAAAGGTTCAAGCAAGGCTGCCTTGTTGCTGACAATGAGATCACACACAATTGCCTGAAAAATTATTATTATAACATATTCACAAATGCTTGTTCATGCACTAGGTATTTAGTAAAGCCAAGTTTAGCAACAGAGTGGCAGGAGAAATGAGATTTGTGCAATTGACTTGGAAAGTTTAACCCCTTAGCACATAAAACCGCACTTTTGCAAAGAAGTGAGAGGTGGTGACAGGACGGATAAAGCACCTTCACGAGCAGAATGTCAACCACAGGGTCATTTAACTTTTTCAGGCAGCCATCTTCAGTTTCAAATCCTGCTTGGTTCTCTGCTAAACAGCATAATACAGATTTTACCCATACGTAAAACAAGCAACTTTATATCTCAAAGTAAAGTTTCTACAATGGCTGGCTATTAGAACATTGACTTGTCTTCTATTGAATACAGCATTAATCTAGTTTTTATGTGTCTTTTAAAAAGGCTGTGACTTTGTGTGACTTCATGTCCTTGATAAAAGGGATTGAGTTCAGCAACATACCTATAAAATCTTTTTAATTTCTAGTGAAGCCAAATAGCAAAAAAGAACAATATCAACACCTGAGTGTAAAGAAAACAGTTGTACTTAAAGACAGTTCCATTGAAATTCCAAAAGCTAACAAACCTTTTATAGAAAGCGAAAAAAATACCTGAATTCAAGTTAGTTTATCTTAATGATTACAGACAACAAGTTATTCACGTTGTGAAAAAAATGCAAAGTTTAAAAATGGTTTTTATGACAAGCTTTCAGAACATCCAGTTAGTTTCAAATATGGGAACTTATTTTTCTTCATAATTTTTACCATCCACAATATTTAATTATTCTTGTTTCTTTCTTGTAGTCATAAACACACTTTTTTGTTTGTTTCTCTCTACCTTTCAGCGAAAAGACATCCCCACCCTCAAAAAAATAATAAAAAAAAAAGTCAGTAGTCTCTTCACTAGCAGTTAAGGAATCATGAAAACATTTTACTGTGTTTTTGTAATACAACAGTATTAATGAAATAATCAAGACATAATTGCTTTGTTGCTCAGCAGCAAAAGTCCCAGAATAAGAGATCTTCATTCTCAAAATGTATTATTTAAATACATATTTGGAAAAGCACTTTGCTTTTCTAAATAATCTTATGGTATATTTTTGAGTGGGAGGTGATTGCCTTTTTCCTCTGCCAAGGGGCATTATCCATGGATAGCTTTTTTTTTTTTTTTGTTTAGGCAGTGAACAGATTTCTATTAGAAGTCAGGCCCTTAGAATGGGAGCAAAACCCAACCTGTAAAGTGTGCTTCCTGGCACTCGCGGTCTGGAATTCTGCTCATCAGCGTGTTAGTGAACTGCACGTAGAAATATTAGCAGCCTCTGGTAAAGACCTGGCAGTTTTAGGATGAAAAGCAATTAAGTAAGGGAAAAAAAAAAAAAAACCAACCCACAACTTTAAGCCTTGGCTCTAAGCTGGGTGCAGCTGCTTATGCTCAAATTTGAAAAACAGCCATTTAAAAATACCACGTGGACGTTACTTAAAGGAGCTCCCACTGACAATCCCTGGAGGCTGCCCTGGGACCCTGCTGGGGAACGAACGGTGGCAACGGCGGTCCCAGTAGCTGTGGTTCATAACTCTGCTGCACAGCACTCGCTATTAACTCTGCACGTGTTTTAATTGTGGGCAATACAGCGTGCTCCTAGAAGGCAGATACTGCAGGGGAAAAAAACCAAAGGAATCTAACAGGCTGCCCGTATTGATTTGACCACTTGACACATGCAAATTAAAAGGTGAGGTAACTGTGACTACAACTGCACAATTTGGGTTTTACTACTGCAGTTAATACTTAAACTAGAAATTAAATAAAATGTCACCTAGAGATCACATACCAATCTTGTTATTAAAACGCAACACTAGTTGCGTAACCTTGACTACGATCAAGTGAGGCTGATAACCCTTCAAAGAATGCCATTTAGAAGTTCTGAATATCTTCGAATTTCCCATCTGGAAAGCAATGCCTAGATTTGAGTAGAAACTTTGTAAACATTCTTGTGATCTGTAGGACAAATACTCGAAACTGCTAAATGAAACACAAGGTCAAGTCTTTCCTCAGTAATTAGGGTGCCTCAACTGCTGACTTAACGATTCTAAAACATTAACATTATTATTAGCATAATGAAAATTGCCTTCTTCAATTAAGTCAGTAACACTTCATGATGTTGGAAAGAGAAAAAAAGCCCATTCCTAACTACCAATTTCTGAATTGTAAAATAAAGTTGCATGGACTGAAAGTTACTAATTGTAAAATCCACAATGATTTTTTTTTTAATTCAAAGTATCTGAGGACAAAATGTCTCAAGGGAGATAATACAATGACTTCTCCAAAGCTTTCCTGAGTCAGTGACATCGCTGCAGCCTGGAAGCTATGGCTTTATCCAATTAAAAAGCCATCCATACCTCTAATCTTCCTTTCCTTTATTCTGTTTTCAAAAGAAAGCCTCTGCCAAGAGTTCGTTAAATAGTAATAGGCCTGTAAATCTACATTGCAATTGTTTAAAAATGGTGAAGTCTGAGAATGAAATCAAAATTACCACAGTACCTATGGCCAGAATACAGCTGTTCACCTATTCAGCAGGACAGACTTGACAGCAGTCGCTGAAAAACAAGAATAGCGTTTCAGCTCTGCCTGGACCCCACGTTAGCTTACGACTGGGATGGAGAGGAAGGACAGCCTGAGCCTATGCGAGGCAGGCTCCATTTCTTTGGTTGCACCATTTCTAAAACAAATGATACCCTGACAGAAATAAGAGCTCCCTGGCTACTAAATGCAAGGATTCCTCATTTTAGACTGCAGAAAACATCCACGCCAAAATTCCAGAGAAGGCTCCAACGACATGAGCTAAAGGCCAGTGAGTAAGAGGATGATCTACAGCTACCCTTCAAAAAAAAGAATGTGTTTTTAGTCTGTTACAGAACATTACTTACAAAAAGTTCTGGCTTTAGGTAAGACAAAAAGCCAGCAGTAGGAAGAGGTCTGCCCTGGGGTTCTTTGCAACCCTCTGCTCGCACCTGGGGAACGCTGCCTCCTCAGTAGCAGCCAGCCTTTCAGTCGAGTAACGCTGTTCCATTCTGCTATACCGGAGAGCTTAGTTTTGCTACACCATTTTCATGGTTTGCCTAGTATTACTTTATCTGGTTATTAACAGCTGCATACCATGAAACAACTGCAGATGTGGTGAGACAGGGATGAGTAAGACCCTTTCCTCCTCTCCAAGCTTAGTTGGGTGGTCACAGAAAGCACACTAGGAGCGACAGGCTGAAACCTCACGGACTAGATTACTTGGGTGTACTCTGCAGCACTTGTATAGCTCAGCTCCAAGACCTTAAATAGGAGGAAAAAACCAACCATTTGGGGCCTAGATACATACATTTCTTGGGGCCTCTTTCCAATATTTCCAAGTCCATTATTAAGTTTGGCCGACTCTCTACAACTACTTGAAAGGACACCGTAGAGAGGTTGGTGCTGGTCTCTTCTCACAGTTAATTAATGACAGAACGAGAGGGAATGGCTTCAAGCTCCAACAGGGTAGGTTTAGACTGAACATTAGGAAAGAATTTTTCACAGAAAGAGTGGTCGGGCATTGGAATAGGCTGCCCAGGGAGGTGGTTGAGTCACCATCCCTGGATGTGTTTAAGAGCCGTTTAGATGTGTTGTTGGGGGATATGGTGTAGGGAAGAACTTTGTAGAGTAGGGTAGATGGTTGGACTCGATGATCCCAAGGGTCTCTTCCAACCTCGATGATTCTATGATTCTATGAAGTGAGCTAACAATATTAATTTCTTGTAACTTCCATAGCTGTAAGCAGCCACAGGCTGCAGCACAGGGCCATTTCTTACTGGATAGAAAAGAATCCACTCAGTTTGACATCAGGAAAATGTTTTCCAAATACGTTAGCTTATCTAACAATTTTGAACTTATCTTTGATCTTAACTTTTTCCTCCATATATGAAAACTTTCCATTTCACTTTTTTTTTTTTTTGCCTTAATGAATTGAATAGGTTTTTATGTCTATTCTTACCACCTGAATGTTTAGGAACAGTTATCTGAGGAGCAAGACGTTACCACTCATGTCTTCAAAAAAGCTAGCAAGTTTTTTTTTAACACGCTTTAAGAGGCAATGTTATGACATAATGCATGCAATAATTAAACTTTCCTACAATACACAAAGTTTGTATTAAGATATTTGGGCTGAATTTAAGTCACTTCGAAACAAACCATTTTCTTCTACAAAGATGTGACTGGAAGGATAAACTGTCTGAAGTAGGTTAAGTCATCCCTCAGTACACGAAATTTAAGGGAGAATGTGGGATATAACTCAGTCCCATTTCTTCTGAGTAACCTCAGAAGAACTTGTCTTTCATGTTCTGTTTATTCTGTTTTCTTTCTTTGGCATTAGAGCATTTTTTCCTTTCAAATTTCTGACTTGATTTTTAGAGTCACATAATGCATTTATGCATGTGCTTCAACATCCCTTTGTCTCAAGCACTTCAAATGCAGATTTTACTGTTCTCTACCACAATTACCACTGGCTCATCTGAGCAGGTGGTGAATCAGTAAAACCAGAAATGTAACAAAAACTAGTCTTGTTCATAATTAAAAAAACCCACATTTTTTTTTCCCTCTGTTTAAATCTCCATACACTGAAAACTGTCTTTGTACTATCCTGTTTTTGACAAAGGCATGCTTCAGGTTAGAATATCAAGTCTGGCAGTGCTATTATATCTACTTTGATAGATTGGGAAAAAAATTGCTGTAAACAACTTAAGGAATATTACCAAACCTTAGAGAAAAGCTATTATGAGATTTATTTCGCATATAATTCATTTAGAGATTAACTTTCATTCCTTGGATCACTAAATTTAAATTAAAATGTGTTCTGCTGAAACAGCTCATGAAACTAAAGCTGGTCAGAAACAGGCTATGTGGTTTTTTTTTTTACAAAAAGGCCTGGTAAAGACTAGAAGCATCCATACCTGTTAAACAAAAAAAGGTAGCTTCAGGGATTACAGCCTGCTGCAAACATGCACCAATACAGCTCCCACCTTGTAAACCTTAACCAATATGTTAAAAAGTCATGAACAGTTAGAGTAGTACTGTTCACCCTTGTTTTAAAACAGGCCGGTATCATGATACTTTTGGTTCTCAACACCATCCTTTCTACATTAAAAGAAAGCATATTTTTTTTTTTTGCAATTTTGCAAGTTTCTCCTAAGAACTGTTAGCCTGGCTACTAACCGAGGCACAGTTTTGCCAGAAGCAGCCATACCTTTCTTCGTATTCCTAGAGATTTAACAAGAGACATGCACAGCCTAGTGATCAAGATTGATTTTTTTTTTTTAGTAACGTAAATTAATCTAATTTGTTAATGAAGGGATGCTTGCAAAAGGTGCTTAAATAATATCACAAAATACCACTGACACGTTAAGTTAGAAATCCTAATATACTATTAAAAATGACACATGGCAATTTGAGAGGGCACAGCGCCTGGGCTCCGACTGATTTTTTCTGACACATTTCACTGCCAAGGGGAGTCATCTGTAGCAAGATGCTAACGAAGTGCTGAGGGCAGCACAGTATCAGTATGTTAGTATCAAGGGATTGTACAATTTTTGAGCTCCTAATCTAGTTTTATATTATTTATGTTATTAAAAAAAGAATAGAAAATTGTGTACAAATCACTTAGCATAAAAATATTTATTAAAAAAATATTTAGTCTACTCATATTGCTTCCCCTCATTTCTTTAGAGCAAGTTTTCTTGGGACGTAAGCTTCATTTTACAACAATTTTTTGATCATCAAAATATGTTCAAGTGCCTTCTTGACAGCTTCTCCTCTTGTGCAGTTCCACTTAAAAACACAAAAGTGAAAAATCCATAGATGTTGAACACGCCTACTACGGTGTTTACCTTCATGAGCATTTTGTAGTGATAGTGTATTGATTGCCCAAACCTAAAAAGCAATAGGATTCTTAGATAACAAAGACTAGGTTGAAGTGTAATCTACTGCTAAAACTCACTCCCACTCTGGCCCAGTTAATATTATGTTTCTTGACACACAGAGGCAGCTTTGAACAGGTATGGGCAAGGTTTCCTCCATCAATCCAACTTGTTGTCTGTCCAATTATTTTTAAAAAGAGAACGGGACAGTTCTCTATATGCTCACTATTTTATTTGGCAACACCTGCCGAAGTGGTGAAAGAAGTTTAAAATAATCATTTTTTCTTTTCATATGAAAAGCAATACAGGTTTTTGCAGCCTGCACTTCTTAAGAGAAAATCGGATACTTATTCACATATTCTCTTTCAAGTCAGCCCCAAAGGCTGCAGCCAACCTGCAAGTACACATTATCCTTGAAAACTTCTGAGAACCATTTAGGGCTTAACCCATTTGGTTATTCCATAAAAAAAAAAAAATAAAAAATCCAAGAGTGGGAAGGAGCTTGATTTCCAATCACTTAAACCTGAATTACAGGTTATTTAGTTTACATTTAAGGCTCTAATGTGCTTCAGCTCAGAGACAAACACCAAACTTCTGAAATGCTGTCTGTTATTGAACAGTGTCAGGATCAGAAAACATTGTTTTTGTAGAGTAACAGTTACAGCTATGGACCTTACTCCAATAGATACGAGAACCCAAATAATCCTGACCCTGAAGAGAAAATGTATATATTACAAGCATAAGCAAAGAGTTCCAGGTATACACAAAATGCAGACCAAACCCCCATATTTTTTGCATCTCAACTGTTTCAGAGCTTTCTCACAATGAATCCTTGTTATCAGATGTTTTAACAACTCTATTAGCACAGTGCTAGGTTTTACCATCCCAAGATTATCTGAAACATATCTTTCACTTCGAGATACTGAATAAATATTCATTGCTACGTATTTCTGGAAAAAATAAATTTTTTTCCATTTCAAAGGCTGAACTCCTGAACTTCTTGTTCAGCATCATATAAAACTTCTCAGAAGTCACAGCCTACTAAAATACTAAGGTGAGAATAAGAGACAGGCAAAAATCTGCTTTCATTTATCTGGAAGTGCAGGTTTTCTACAGGTCTCACAGCTGCAAAGGAACTTAAACTACAGCTGTGTAGAGCAATCGGGATACAGTAGGGCTTACTAGCTCAAAAACACTCCTATATAGACACAGATATGCTGTGTTCAGTATAGATTTATTCACGCATACTACGAACAAGCTAATAAACACACCCTGATCCAAGCTAGCTATAAGCAGAGTCATCTTGGATCTGCCACGACTTACTAATTTTAACCTGTTTAGCATTAGCATTGCCAGACATCAGCTGGATTCATGAAGCACTGCTTGGTCGTCAATGAACCTCCCCCTCTTAAGTAAGCCCGACTAGCTTGGTCTCATTATCACAAGAGCCAAGAGACATTTATCAATGTGCTCAAGCGAACAAAGCCACCTCAAGCAATGAGCATTGGCGAAAACTATTCCTGAATTTGCTTTACTGGAAATGTAAAGATGACAGCAAAGACAGGTCAGCTGTGAAATAGTTTCTGCTTGAACTGGGCAATGGGACTGCAAAAAGACTCTGTATAAACAAACATGCATCTTTTAAGTGAAGTAGTGAAGAAATACGAGCACTCTGTATGTGCAAGTGTCCTGCATAGCCAGCCCACTCAACAGGCAGAATCAGGCACAGAACAAGTTAAGGAAAAAAAAGGAAAAAAACCCCACAATCCAAAACACAGTGAAAGATAAGCCCAGCAGCCACTGAAGAGTGGCCAGCTTCTACAACAAGCTCAATATTGAGGCGATGAATATTATGCAGGTTCTGATATGATCTCTGCGTTGTGGTATGCCAGCTGTATCCAGTCCTCAATATCTCTGTGATGAAGCAAGGTTGATGCTGGAGCACTAAAATATCTGAGATAGACAGCTGTCTGTGTTCATCTCCGAGAAAGCGCTATCATCATATCTGCCATGAGAAGTAGCAAAGAATATTGTCTACAGCTGATGCCTGGCAAAGAGATATTGCCAGCTCATACACAAAAAACATAACAATATAGAGTAACAATGACATTCTCTTAAAACCTAAAATTAATACTAGTGCTGTGGACATGAAAAAGTTATAGCTGCATGGCCATTCAGGTAATTATGCATTTTCTGACTGCATTGCAGCAGGGACTCTTTTACATCAGTAGGGGGCTCTAGTTCTGCAGCTTTTCATAATCTCAAAATTGTATATGGAATGGGAATATCCTTGGTGATGCTGACACAGGAGCCGGAACACTCGCAGCTGCAGGACTATCACAGAGAGGCAGAGCTGAGCAGCAATATTCAGTGCTCTCTGACACTGGTGCCTGACAAGAACAAAGACTACCAAAGCAAAGGAAAGATATTTTATCGCACAGATGTCTTGGAAGCGAACAGTTGCAATTATGCATAAGTTCAATTTACAAAATAAGTCACCTTATGATCAATGATCATTAACAGCTGATTAAAGGCTAATGGTACAAACCTGGCCTTTGTGTCACTAAAATGGACTTGCATTTTTATAATCCCAGAATTGCAAACAAATCTGTAAATAATTGCATTATGCAAGTGTTTGCAAAGATTCTCCATAGCACCTAACACTCCATAGCACCTAACATATATTACGCTATATTGCATAGTTATATTTATTCTTACGTTGAAATACAAGTATCAGGGCATCTTGACAAAACAAACAAAAAGTTATGAAGAAACAGTTCAGACAGACCAGGACTTGAGGAGAAACCTTTAAATATCACTCACAGGGAATAACAGCTCAAATTTAAATGTAAAAACATGTTAGACTTGTGACGAGGCTCAATCAGGTCCTATATGCAGCTGCTCAGAATTACGTTAGGGATCAGCTTGCAAATTGTCTGACATGGCTCAGACAACTCATTCTTAACTGTGGCCAATTAGTGTTGACAGCCTAAGCTACATTCGATTTAGAATTTGGAGGTAGACACGTATGTTAAAATGAGGTGACTGAACTCTATTTAAAGAGGTTTTGCCCCTGTGTTCAGTGAGCAAGCAAACAGTTGGAAAAGGCTTACAGCTTCTCTTTACTCAGGCCAAGCAGGGAATGTCGCAGATACATACTGTACTGTCAGCATTGGTAGGAAAACCAAACAGAATCTATGGAAAAGTCTTCTTCCCTATAGAATAACCAACCGTCACTTTTTTTAAACACCTTGTGCATATATTCTACAGGTGGAAGCTTTATAGATCTACTTTCAATTTCATTGAAATTGAAATTCATATTCATTCATAGAATAACATTAGAATAACGCATTTGCTATATAACTAGGCGTAATTTAAAAGCCAAAGTAGTTTTTTGCAGAAACAAACACACAGAGCTTACATTTAATACATTTTTGCATCATTTTTACTCTATGCTTAGCAGAACGATAGCAACATGTAAAAAGCAGCTACTTTTCTCAATAACTTATAAGAAAATCCTCTAAAAACCCAGAATTACTTAAAATGAAACAATTTTGGGAACCCCTTTGGAAGAACCGCAGAGGATATGAATCAAGCGTTGATTGCATCAGGAAAGCATGAAGAGTATGTAAGATGGTAGAAGCATCTTTGTTGACAAGTAAATCAAATCTATCTTTGACTGTCAATAGAATAAACAGGGAAATCCAGACAAAACTCAGGCAATCTCATTACTATAAATTTGATCAGATTCCTCAAAAAGAGGCCAGATCTGAATTAAGCATGACTGCTTCTTTAGTTGATGTCTATTTGGTGCAGCCCTTTAATAATATCTATTCTAGCACAACAATTTGTACTTATCTGATGATTAAATTACCTGTTAAAATATATGGGCATAATACAAGTGAATCAGTCTCAACCATACATTTTCTTTTATTTTCTCCTAACAATAGCCTGACCAGCCAAGAATTTGACTGATCATGTTCATTCTGCACAAGATTCTATACAATAATATCGCCTTTTAATTAACAACTTGTCATGAGTGCCATCAAACTAATCCTTCTGTATATAGGTAGCTTCCATTTTTATCTACAAAATGCAGATATTTATACAGCATGCCATCTGAATGCCAAAAGGTTCCAATGTATTTCCTATATCCCCTCATGGTAAATAAATTCATAAAAATAAGTCTAAAAATGAAAATAAGATGTCCAACTACACCAGAAAGTGGGGTTAAATGTTTTCGAACAACCTGTGTAGAAAAACTGAAGCTGTCCAAAATTGATTGCCTACTTGAGACAGTATCAAATTAGAAAAAATCCTTTTCCTAGTTTGGTAATCAGCTGTCTCCTGGTAAAACATGATATTACATAAAAAACCCAACTCTTTACAAACACCTAGAAAAGCTGCTAGGGCAAGCTTGGACTATGATGGCCCTCTTGATAAACAAAAACTAGCAGATAATCAGCTCTATGCAATTAGTGCATAAACTAATGGTCTGCAGATAAATACCAGACTGAAAAAAAAAAAAAAAAGGAAATACGTTTCACATGTCGACAATCCATTCTAATTTCACTAGCCTTATACACACTGCATTTCTTTTAGTGTTCTTTCAATTAGCTGAATGACAGTCAGAACGTCAATGTTTCTTGTCAGGATGATTTACTTACAGCTTAAACACGACCAATACTGCTTCGTGGGTTTTTTAACGTGTTTATATCTTCTGTGATTAAAAATAAATAGAAATACATGCCACTTTTTAGAATTGTTTCTATTTTCCAGTGGCAAATGAATTCTTTAAAGCAAAACATATAAAGAAAGGCAGAAATAAATGACTGACATCCAGCTTTATTTAACTGCTTTTCTTTCCTTTCTCCACCCCACTGTGCTGATCCCTTTTAATTCTACGCTACTGATTCCCACTGCCAAACTATTAAAAATAGTACTGGACAACCTTACTCAATTTTCTCTACTAATCAGATGAGATATGGGTGAAATAATTGCTTTAACATTATAATAGTTTAACATTCAATTACTTCTGTGTTATTTAACCATATTAGAGACAGGTGAATGTCAAAGTCTTAAAGAGGGGAAAACAGTAAAAATACTTTCCTTCTTTTAAAACAGCTTTAGTATATGTTCATTACAAAACAAAGTAACATTTACCGGTGCATCAGCCAGTCATAGACTTATAGAATTGTCTAGGTTGGAAGGGACCTTTAAGATCATCTAGTCCAACCATCAGCCTTACTCTGATAAAAACCATCACTAAACCATGTCACTAAGCACTATGTCAACCCATTTTGAATACCTCTAGGGATGGTGCCAGTCATCACACCACAGCAGGTACTCCATGAAGATAAACCAGCACCCTGATTCCTGACACCACAGCCCCGGCGTTTCTCTCCTGAAAACTAATCTCAGAGTGAAAGCAAGCAAACGACACATTTAGTCTTGCTGCGTTAAGCCGTTGGGTAATAAGCGCTCCACACTGAAAACGAGGAAGAAGCTGACAGGGCTGGAGAATTGGAGTTTCTCCAGCTTTCACACTGCCCACTCTTCCGTTTGGGAGAAGCCGGCCGGAGGGGACACGGCGTGTGAAGGAAGGTGACAGGAGGGCTGTAGGTGAGGAGGGCCACAGACACCACCGTGAAGCACCATGGCCCACAAGGGACCTAGGCCAGCCAGTCAAATTGTCTTTGGGTCCCCTTATCTCACAAGATGTTTTGACAAATTGTTTTCATACAGGCTCCTACTGTCTCATCAAAAACTTAGGAGAAGTAGCACATTTAGCTTTGATACTTCGCCATATGTATACTTTCACAAACAGTTACCTCAAAGAATTTTTTTTTAAAAGCTCAAGTACAAGTAGTCTAATAACTGTAAAGCAGACCTCATACCTTCCAATGGTCAAGGTGCCTGGGTGACAATCACTGACAACAGCAAGGGTACACATAGGCTTATTCTTTTAACTTCGAAAGAGGCCACAATTTATAAGAAGAGGCTGCAAACTAAATTTAGCATCTCTACAATTTATGACATGCTACCCATTAATGTGTCAGGGAAGAAATTTTGTATGAGAAATGTAGCTGTGGAAATTCAAAGAACTGTTAATGTGAAATGCAGCGTCCAAGTGAGCCCCAGGCAACTATTGTTTTGCACTAGAGACCACATCCTCCCCATGAAATTAGTATTTTTAAACTAATCAAGAGGCTAACCACTTACTGAGATAATAACTTTTACTGAACTGAAGGAAAAAAACCGCCGCCTCTTAATTCACTGCATGGTATAGCCACTAATTCAAAATACAAAGCAGAAATTAAGGGATAAATCTGCTTAGATGAAAGGAAAACGCAGAGTGACAAAATGGCCTTATATAAGAGCAGAATGTTGTCATTTCACTCTTTATACATGGCACATAAATTCCAATTTAGTTAAAAGGAAAAGAACGTGCAGAATATGTACCAAATCAACGGAACCATTTTTATGTGAAAGTAGTTCATTAGGCTCAAGAAAAATCTGTACACTTAAACGCACTGATGCACAGAACATACCTTTGCAATGTGCTCACTTTGCAGCTGCTAAGTACGCATCCAGCCAAATGGTAGGAATCTTTGCATCTCCGCTAACTGAAGCGAGAGATGGGAAAGCTGGAGGTCTGACTGGTATCAGATTCACTCCCTCTCTTCCCCTCTCCCAAGCCCCAAACTAAGAGGAATTTAAACCAGCAACATATTTTACCTTAGATGGCAGAGATGATGACACTTGACAAGATACAGACGCTGCTCTCAAACAGCCTGACAGAAACATGGTAATAAACACAAAAGCATAAGATCATACAACTAGTAGACTACGTGTGCACAGCTCTCCCAGGACATTAGTAACCCCAGGCCATCTTGGATGAGAAGGCACTGCAGAACATAATTAGAAATCTTCCTGCCTTACTGAACTTAAATCTTAGGGAAATCTTAACTGCCTTACTGGAAGTTCCTTTTTGAACTTCCCATCAGTGAAGCCTGTACTGAATATCTGCCCAAGACAGGTCCTGCAAGCGTTGACAGCGACAGATATAAGCACCTATGGCTGGTTGTCTTCTACTCTTACTTCCAGTCTACCGTGGATGTGGTAGCAGCCTACATATAAGCAAGAGAGAACAGGATCTTGAGCCCAGTAACAGGCTTATAATTCAGGTGGGGGGAAGGATAAAGAGAGAGACAAGAGTAATTTCTTTTTCCTTTGTCACTACCATAATACAAGGGAGCACCCTAAAATCTTTCTACACGTTTCTACAATTTACACAGACTAGTGAATTAGAAAGCACCTAAAAATAAAGGAAATATACTGCCAGCCACAGCTCTTAAAGCATCAGACAAAAGAATAATTTATGGCCAAAAGGAAGAGAGGAATGAGAAGAATTGACCTTGCTTACTTATCTTGTGGATAAGTGATTTATCATACACAAGAATGTCAACCTAATTATGAAAGGGACACCAATTATGAAAGGGAAAATCTTTACAATTGTATAAAACTGATTCAATTAAACATTTTAAAAGAAGTTAGGACAATGCACAGGGCTAAAAAAATCACCTATTGGGTCTGCGACAGAAATCTAAGAGGAAAGATTAAATTTTACAGAAAAGCAAACTCAATGTCCATCAGGAAGCAATTAGCACGTAAAAACACAGCTTATTTATAGTACACAGGACACGACAGTGTTAAGATTAGATCAACTTGACTAGGTAACTGTACACGATACTAGCCCAGTTGCATAAGGTTCTCTCCAAATATCATTTAGGAACTCAAATTCAGAAGAAAACCATCCTTAATAAAAAGGAATTAATAGCTTAAATGAAATAAAATCAATTTCTAAAACAGCAAGACTGAAAGAATTTATTAAATATTGATCATAGGTAATTTCTGCTGGTCATCTTTAAACATATAAGTAATCATATTAATGCAGAAAGGATCAATATGCTAGGAGTACACAGGAATGGTTCTCAATGAATTCTGAGGAACTATCCTCACAAGATGATCCATGAGTAACCTCTGGGAAGGAGAACTGCACGTACTGAGATAATCAATTATGAATGGAAAGACACGTGTATGTCTTCACATGATTTGTATGCCATTACCTTCCTTTGCGCAACTTGCTTTAGGTCATAAATCTTATTTCTGGAAATGAATAGAGTCATTTGAAGCCTGGATTCCACTTTCTGGTTTTTGTCAGTAAACTACAGCAGATCTGCACAACATTGTAGTGACTGGTAGGTCAGTCACTTCCACCTAGCCCAGGGGAACGATGGTGATGCCACACAATCGCACCAAAAGCATATAACAAACAGTCCTACGCCTCTACGGTAAGCAGGGGGGGCAAGCGAACCCCTGCTGTGATGGGGGACAGAAAGACCTGCAGAGAACCCAGCTCTCTCTCCCCCTACAGGAGAGGCTTCTGCTTCTGCAACACTTACTTTCCTACAGTCAATGAACAGAAAACTAAATACCTTCCCTGTAAGTGTGATTACTGGTTTTGAGAAAACAAAAGTCATGCTAGAACAAGTATTATGGACAAGAGATATTTCTAGTTCCATATTATTGACTGCATTTAATTGTTTGGAAACCTCCTCTTTAAAGATGGTTTTCAATCCTTGCTTTTTGATGAACCCAGCAACATACCAGGAAGATTACAGCATAGTTAGCTACAATGTGATAGAAACAGCGTTTTTATGGAGTAATCTTTTGCAGGTTATATATCAGATAAGTTATTTAGAAATAAAAATTTATTCAGGCCTTTAAAAATGACTATAAACAAAGTAATTTACCTGGCAGCATTTAATTCTGCTTCCCTTTACCATTCCCTAGCAGAGACACACAGCAACATCAGTTGTAAAGCATCTGTGTCTCGCTAGCACAGAAAAGAAAGGGGGAAAATGTTCTTTTAAACATGATGCAGCAGCATCAGCAGGCTGTATATTTCCCAAGTAGGGATCCGTTCCTTATGCACTTAACTCTGATTTGACAATTGCCCTTTGAAAAGCAATCCTATTACATCGAATACTCTTGCTCTTGCACTTTCCCAAAGTTCAAAGAGTCCCTCATGTCAGAGGGAAAAGAAATTACCGCTGGATCTGGTCTCCTAGATATTTGGCACTGAAAAAGATACAAAAGGCTAAGTAACCTTAAACTGTAACCCAATAGCTGGGATGTTATCAATTTCCTTGGACTTATTTGGTATCCATAGCTATCCACAACTACTGCTAAAAATAATACGAGAAGATTAAAATCCATGTAAGATCAAATTTTAGTAGATATGCCTATCCATGGCAGTTCTTCCCCACGGAATATTGGAACAGATACTGCTTTTTTACTAAGAAAAGCAACAAACAGATGTTTAAATAGGTTAAGGATGGAAAGGGATTTAATTTTGGAATAAATCATAATTAAATTATCTTTATTGGCTTCCATCTTGATTCTTCTAGCAAAATTCTCTGATGTATAAACTACATGCAAATTCCACATTTGCTTGGGGCTGTGTGGCCTTTTCAGAGATTTTTTGCAAAGAAAAAGCAAGATTTCCTTTCAATGTTAAGCGCAAAGGAGTTAGTTATCGCTTATTATGTCCACAGAAGCAGTACATATAAACGCATTTCCAGTTCCATTGAAAAAAAACCACCCCAGTGCCTAACGCTAAAAGACTGCTCTTGATCTAGTAAAAAGTTAGACTAGATGATTGATCTCTAGAGGTCCCTTCCAGCTCTGACAATTCTGTGATTCTGTGAAAAATCCTTATCCAAATTTGCCAGGGAATTCAGCAGAAATACTGAGGGTGCAGTTTGAAAGCTGCAGTTCTGCCTTCGCTGCTCAATCCCAGCTCTTCTATCTTCTTCCTGCTCCCGACACTAGCACTCACGCAATGGCAATTGTGAGTTATTTCAGGCAGCTGGTAATCATGAAGATTACCCTGGAAAGTGATCTTTTCCAACCAAACCAGCTCCCTGAACTGGCTTGCCATATGGTCCCATGATTATCAACAGCGGCTCAAGGGCAGGAACGTAGCAGCTGGCTGGGTTACACTGCAGCAAAGTCACACTGTAACTTGCTTTCACTTTTCTTGGACCACATTCTCCTAACCCCAACAATCTCAGCACCAGCACTTGTAGTTGCGGAGCAAGACACCGCCATTGTGACTGAAACAGACTCCTTCACCAAGGTACTCTGCCATAGCCACTACAATGGATATAAACGAAGCAAAAGCGGTTTTGTGGCAGAAAGCAGAAATCTCACACTTCTTAGTGATGTCACTGCGAAAGGTTCTTACGCTTTAACATTTTTTGAGAAAGAATGAGATGCGGGCAAACACCTTTCTGTGGACGTTAAACTAGTCACAGTGTCACCAGAGGGAACTGAGCACCAACAGGCAGTGCTTATCAAGCTTATTTTCACTTTATTTAGTAACGTTCTTAACTACAGAATCTCCTATGTATGCTCCACTAAACTTTATATTTTATGGACTACGTTACCACACGTCTTCCCCCTGTTTCATAAGTAATAAACCAGGATTTTATGGCATGTGGGAGTACACTTATATTACATTTTTTGTACATGAATGCATTATCTTTACCGAGGTGAAGCTAGCAGTCCCAAGGTCCACAAAGGTTAGTCTCCCTTAGCTGTCTCTGTAGTCACCTCCCAGGAGGTGATGACCTGCTGATACCACCGTGTCCAGTTCACCCTCCTCTGTGCCCTCTTCACCATGTCAGTGCTAACGTTTGATCCCTGATCAAACCACGTTGAGGAGCTAAAATACCAGAAACTCCCACCTTCCTTCCCCACCAAAAAACCCCCAAAACATATCCCCCCCAAAAAAAAACAACTGAAGAGTTTCTACTGGTTCAGCTGCCCGAGGATCAGAGAGGTATAAATTTAATAAAGACAGAGGTGGGAACAGACACCAGTGGGGGAAATCTTTTGGCAGCCACTAGAACCTCAAATCATGCTCCTGGAAACAAAGCTAAGTCAACTCTGAAAAAGAAAATCCATTGGAGTTTGGGCTTCATTTGTTCTGAAGTTCACGTAGTCTAGCTTCCAAACATAATATATAGCTTATGCATAATTTAAAAACAAATCACCGTAATTTAAGATGTTTGTAGGATAGGTAGAAAACTTTAATTTCTTTGGTCTAACTGTATCAGCATAGTGAGCAATCAATCACAAGCAGTGCCAGAAGACTCAGATTTTTAACCAAGCTCCAAAATAATATCTTTAAAAACAGAACAATAAATACTTAATGCAGTAATTCTGGAAAACATGCACCTTCTTTTGGCCCAATGCAACATTGCAACAGCAATTCATTAATGTTCTCCAAAAGCCACACCATTAGAAAAATGTTAGTACACAAAAACCATAAAAACAACCCATAATAACAATTTGCTTTAAGTACCATTGACAACACAGAAGGAAGAGACAGATGGATTCAGGGACCGGCATCATGACAAGAAATACTGTTTCTTATGAAATTCTGAGATTAAAATACTTTAGAACAAAAAGCAAAAGAAATCAAAAGTCGTCAAATCTGAGAGTTAATGGGTAAAGTCAAAATCTTACACACATCTGAAATTCCGATTAGATCATCACAGTGCTTGAAAGTTACTGGATTTATCCCTAGAATACCAGCTCAAACTTCCTCTAGAACCTCCCAAGCAACAGCATATCTCAAAATTACTCTATGCTGAATATATAAACTCTTTCTTTCCTTGGTGAAATATGCAGTTTCTTTCTATTATATTTTCTATTACACACTTCTATACTTTATTATACACTTCTATTATATTTTCTGAAGATAACTCTCAAGGCCTGTTATGGTCAGAACCTTGTAATCAGCCTACTACCAGAAGCTGGCAAGTTATATGCTCCTGTCTCCACCCCAGTGAATGATCTAAGATCAAAGATGCATTTAAGTTCCAGGGTCACTAGATTTTATAGTAAAGTCACATAGAGTGCAATGAATTCATGAAAACACAGCCTACAGTGGTAGGTATTTTTTCCTTTATGTATCATTTAATATTATGTAAGGTGGTGGTTCATTTGCAAAAAGCGCACATGAAGAGAAGTGAAAAAGAAGCAGCTGCTGGAGGTCCACAATGAATTTCAAATAATGCGTTTTCGTATGGAAAAAAGTACAGTTCACACTGTGACAGAAAGCTCCCTTCACCTGCAGAACCATGACAGCTACGATTTAACAGCACTGCAATTACACATCTACAGATAATGAGGCCCCATGCTCCCCTTCAGCTCTTTGATCTTCTCTGCAGCCTGTGCCTTTTACATCCACAGACCCCTCTTCTCCCATCCCGCCACTGATTTTGTCCAGAACATTTGAAGATTTACTTTAAACATGAAATTTTGAAGTGACACCTGGCAAAGCAACACAGCAAATGTGGTAACAGGTTTTGTGTCACAAAGCTATACTTTTAAAGTCCTACTTTCACACAAGAGTATTCCCATTCCTTAATTCAAGCTCGCTTTGCAGAACATAACTGTGTTTTAGATTGAACTGTGCTTCACAGTCTGCTGTGGCTTTTATTTCAAGTTACTGTAATGGCATACAAAGGTCAGTTCACATACATGCACGATTTAACAGAAGTTAAACTGTTACACATAACTAACAAGCATTATGTTAGAAACCTGTCAGAATTAGTTAAGCTCACCTCTTTATCCATACTTTCTAAATCCTCCTTACATAGGGTGTACAGGGGCATTGTTTCCGACATACTTGGCTGCCGTTTCCGCTTCGATGGACCAGGCTGCTCGTCATTTTCACTGGCTGGTAGGTCTTCTTCAAACATCTGCTGCTGATGTGGTTGAACAACTCTGAAAAATTTCAGGGGTCCCACATAAGAAACATTTACTTGATTTACAACTTGTCTAGAAATAAAATCTTATAAACAATTTATGACTGCTGAATATCTATGACCTTGCTGAATAGGGTTCTGGGTTCATCAACAGAAGAAAAATTAAGTCTCCCAATGATTGCTTTTATTTTCAGTTTGATGGCTCAAGTTCTTGTTCTACCTTTGGCAAGGTACTCGCTCTCCTGCCTTCCCATTGCTCCTGTAAGGAACCATCAAACTTTTCTTGAGGCCAGGAGTTTCAGTAGCTGCAGATGCATTGCCTTTAGAATACTTTAAAGTTTGTACTCAATCGGAGTTTGTCCATCACTTGACGCATTTATCATTCAGGAAACAATCCTTACATTCTAATATATTTTCCTGATCTATGTTACGCTTGTGTTCTTGAGCCTCAAAGTATACTTTTCTATTTCTCAACCTTACAAGACAAGAGGTTTGCAAATAGGAAGCTCATCTCTGCAGCCTCAGTCTTCAGACGTTTCCCAGATGTTAAGCCTGGATGAGATGCAAACCAGACCCTATTTCTTTTTGGCTAGTGTATTCAAATATGGTAGTGTTTTCTCTTAGTTTGTATTTTATTACCTTGTTAGTTACTGTATTTAACCAGAACATGCAGATACAAAGAGGAATGTCAAAATGGTTGTGAAAATAGATAAAATAATCATAACCTCATGAGAATTGTTTTATAATAGTAATAAAAAGATAGACTAGATCTAGAGCAGTATCAGGATGCTTCTACTTTTCTTAGGTAACTTTTCTGTGAATATCACTTAACTATTAAAGACTTGGAGAAGCTAAAACTGCTACACAATACCGTTCAACTATGAACATTGGGCTGTTACACTAACCTCCTGGAACACATTACAGCAGCTCAGCACCACCAGAATCCTATTCAAAGATCTCAGGTCAGAAAGCTCATGGATCACAAATTATTTACGTAAGCCACAATATTGTGTGTGTGGGGGGGAATAATTACCACAAGCAAGTATAAAAGTGGCTGCATTTGAAATCACAAGCCGTTTCAAGTTGTAACTGCCAGGTGAGACACCATCAAGCTGTTTCAGAGGGTGGTGCTGATTAAAAAAAGGGTAGAGTGGTCTTTGGTGAGAAGAGTTTCAGCACAGGATGGCTGCTTCTCATCCAGCCTGGATTTTCAAGAAGCAGCTTTATATCACCAGCTCCACCCCAAACAACCCCATTATTAAATTATGTAAATCCAGTCACATGTAAGGTTCTACAAAATCATTTCTCCTTTCATGAACTTTCTACATCACTACTTCAATCCCAGAGCGTATGAAATCTGAAAGCCACACAAAGCTGTGAATTGAGCTCATTTTGAGGGCTTATAACGTATAGACGCAGGAGATGCGAATTAATTTTTTGAATTAGGGGCGGTGGGGGAAGAGAGCCAAGCCAACACGCCATGCTGGGTAGCCCAGCAATCTGCTGCAAAAGAGAGCTCAGCATCAGCTCAGCACCAAAGCAGGAACATTCCCCTTCAAAGTTTGTCACTTCGGTACACTGGAATTTCCTATGAAGCCCAAACGACGATTTAGATGTTGGGGAAATGGACTAGCCAAACTCTTCTGTTAGATTTTCACCTCAGTTTGACAGTGTTTTGTTGGTTCTTTTTTTTTTTTTTCCTCTCTAGTAAATGCTTTCTATTTTACAAGATCACACAGTTTTCTTTTCCTATTAAACTGCTGTAAGACAATGATTTTCATAGGTGTAAGAGGGAAAAAAAAATACAGCATTCCACTATATTTTCCAAAAGGATCTTTAAAATGAGATTTTCACACCTTTTTAGTAGGTACCCTAGCCAAGAGAAGGGTGATCTCATTTACGTTCTTAGTAAAACAGAGAATGACAAACCAAAAGGTATAAGCATCTTACACAACAAACAGTATTGAAAACATGACAGGCTCCACCATGCCAAGAATTATACACAAGTTATATGTAGTAGGCATAGCTGTTTTTCTTAGACTAGAAATAAATCTAGTAAGTGTTTTTAAGAACACATTACCATACTGATGACAGCAAGAACTCCTCCTTTTGCAGTTTCTTTATCATTGTATTCTTATTTATATTCTTTGTTTGAACACTTTAGAGAACATCACCCCCACCTCAACGAGTGACAAAGGCAGGAATTATTTTGCATCATTATTTAATAAAGACTGTATTGACGGTTTAATTCTGGAGATACTGCATCCAAGACAAGGCACAGCTATGAGCTTCTTTACTATGAAGCAGTAATATGCAGAAATACTAAAGTCTCAGGTTAATCTTGAAGACTCCACCATTGCTAAAAAATAAAAATAAAACACCCCCCCCAAGAATAAAATGTGACATCATCCTTGACCACATTATTATGCACAAATATTAACTGTAAAATAACTGTATTAAGAGCTTCTAAAGGCTGTCAGATTTTTTTTCCCCCAGTATTTTCCAACCACTACTAGATTAGAAACACTAGGACTTCTCAAAATGTTTGAAAAAAGCAATATAAAACAAAAGACTTCTTTAAGGTTTGTAAGAAACATTTTTATTTTATCAAAGGCATTTTTCAGGCTTTACATTTTCAGTTGCTTGTTACGTTGATTAAAATTTAAAAGACATACAAATGCAGGAGTTGACATTTATTTCTATTCAGATGAGATTCATGAGCACTTTTAAAAAAATAACACCACATTCAACCCTGCACAGGTTGGTTGGTGCTTGCCAGTCTCACATGCACAAGGACATGCACGTGCACTAGAACTCACCACATGCAGGGCGAGTTCAACATCTGTGGAAGTAACAAGCATCTTCGCACTTTCATTGATACAGCATCAGGGCAAAAGCTAAAGTAGCATTACCATCATGAAAATGTTAAAAATATTTAAATTTCATTCATGATTTCAGTTTTCTAACTAGTATTATTGCTGTCATAACAAAACTGATAGCATTAGATAGGAAAAATATTGTAACAATGAACATGTAAATTAAGACAAAAATTTTATAAGTCTAATTTATATAAATCTTAAAGAATTGCTTCAGCCACCAACATTTGCTCGACACGCCTTTTCAAAGCAAACATTTGGTGCGTCTTAGCATTATTTAAAACCAGAGTGCCACTTTTGCCTTCTCACATGTAAATTACATCCATATTTTAAGCCTTGCTTCATCTGTTAAGTGTATTATTAGCTTTCACTAGAATTTAACTTGCAATAATATTTTTACTTTATTCTAGTCCAAGATGCCATTAGCATTTGCATTATTTTGGACAACGCCACATTACACATCTCATGATCTGTTACAACTCTAGTGTTTACTGTAACGTTTGTAGAATACCGCCTCCATATGAAAATGCAAATTGTTGAGATACGCATGGAGTGTCAAAGTTCTGACACACAGGTTATTTTTAAGGAGGAATCCATCCTGTTCTCAGAGAAGAGCTCCTGCCAGCCGCCAGCAGCCATCGAGCAGCATGGCATTGCATTGCATTCCATTCCCTTCCCTTCTAGGAAGGCTACAAACCCTTTGCCACCCTTCTGCTCAGGTGGCAATAGCCATGGCAAAAAGCAGGTGTTCAAGTTTCTTCAGCTGAGCGTGATGGCAAGATCTATGTCTGTCACACCAAACGTTGACCCAATTAATCGAAACATCTGTAACTCACCAGTAACAGTTTCACTGCAAAGTTCGTGTAGATATTTAAACTAATCATATCCTAATTTAAATTATGTTTCAAGTTGAATCCCAGAAAGAAACTAAAAATGTTGAACCCAAAGTAAAAAAGCAAGAGCTGAAACAGTTCTTACAAAATCGTACCGGGATAACTTGAAGCCCTTTTCAGTAACCAGCCCTGCAAGAGGTGATCTTCTAAGCACAACAAGGTCTATTCTTACAGTAAGAGTCCGAGTATCATCCCCATGCCATGTGTGGTTACCATCTCCAAGGGTTTCCTCTCTCACCAGTGCAATTTTGCCCACTCTCTGAAATTCAGGATCAGGTTTTTAGATCAGTTTTTAGAAACTATCAAGGATTATGGGAGGCTTTGACTACATCCACCCACAACAGGAGCAGTTGTGAGTGTTAACAGCTTTATCTAACTCTGCTTAAATTCAATGGCTTAGTTATAAATACTCTCAAAATCTTTCTGTAGGAATGAATATAGGAGGATGTGAAGTTTGTCAGGACACAAAAATGTATTGCCCTCTACCAAGAAATTGCTGCACTAAGGTCACTTCTCTGAAGTTAAACATGACATCAATTTTTCAATTGGATGTGAAGCTTTTTTTTAAAAGCTTTCACTGATGCATGCACTAAGAGAAGCAAGGTGGCGATACAGTACTTCTGCCTCAGCTCTTGCTCAGTCAAAACACAGCAAAGTTGTTCCTATTTGGCTTTTTGTTACTTCTTCACAGTCTTTGTGCTTTGCTTGCACTATACTTCCTATCCATTAAAAATACTTTATGTGGTATTTGATCACGGCACTGCTTTCCTCCTAGACTTTACCAAGACACTCATCATCTTAATTGAAGGTAGTGGAACTGCTCTGAGGAGTACAGACATGTCCCAATTAAGAGATCAGTGTTTACAGGTCACTAATTTTACCACTAAAACCAAAACAACAGGAACTGATGATGAAAATATTGACTATTTCCCAGTGTATATCTTATGCTAATCTCTTTTCTTACAGCTGCTTGGGGTGAAGCTGTAGATTGTGTACTTTGATTTCCTTCCTTAGATTGAAGTGTCTCAACCCTGAGCATTGACAGTCAAAGGAATGCTTAAGTGAAACAAAATAAGGCAGTAGAAAAGGGATACAGTCCTGCTCCATCCCCAAAACCTGTCTGAGGCTCTGAGAAACTCAACTAAGAGGACAGCTGAAGTGTATTTCTTTCCTTTTCCGTAAGACGTTAAAGTCAAGAAGCACCTCTACATTAAAGAAAAATAGGCTTAGGAGCAGACATAACTCTTCATTAGGTTGTTGACAAAGGCAGAACAAACATCAATATGCATTAATAACATAAACCATCATACTGAAGCATCATGACGATTATATACACGTACGACCATCCTAGCTCTATTTCTAGACAAATGCCTTTCCACAATAACTGACAAACAAAACCAAAAGCTTTTCAGCTCCTCTCTGGATACATGCTATGTCTTGATTATTTAACGTTCTTCCTGTTCATTTAACATGTCATAGTAAAATGCGAACTTTAAAGATACAGTTAAAAAGGAACTGAAAACAAAATGACTTCACAAACAAGAGAGACTCAAAAAACTGTGTTGACAGAAACAGGGAAGCTGAAGTAAGAAAAAGCCTATAAAAAGATGACAGCTGAAAAAAACATAGGTTGAAATAATTTAGCAACAGGAAGATAGAGTGGAAATATAACAAACTACACTAATATATAAAACTTTTAAGTGATGCACTGCAAAAGTGGTCGGGGAGAGAGAAGAAAGGTAGAAAACTGTGTGCACTTACAATTGTGCTTTGTATTTTTGTAGTTCTTTGGAAAACTGAATTGCTTTATAACAACTGCAATACTCCGATCACACTGTACAAAAGAATTTTGATCTCATTTTACAAAAAGAAAATCTTTGCCTTCAACTGGCTACTTCTTTACTACTGGAGTCAACAAGCCTTGCTAAACTTGTTAACATTCCAGATAGTTAGATCTTTTACGTAGATACTTAAGGATGGGTTTTAGGTATTTTATGCATCCTTAAGAGACAAGTGTTGCTGTTGTAGCTTGACCAAATCCACACATTTTGACAAAATCCAGATGCCAGCCTTTCTACTTCAAAAAGCAGGGCGCCTCCCCCTCCTGCTGTTTTAGTGTCTTGATTTAGTGATCTAAGGATTATTAACTAGCCCTCAGTCATCTAGCCTTATTTAAAAATACACAGTTAGCTACACCCCTCTTCCACCACTTCTGATGCTCTTCAAAGCAAAACACAAAGCTAATGTCCCATCTGAAGGAATTAGGTGAAGAGGAAAATTTTACAAACAAAAGCCAAATGCTATCAGATATATATTATAGACAAAAAAGCCCAATCCGGTATTCTAAGACTCGTTAAATACATTGGGCTACCTCACTTCAGAAAGGAGTTACTTAATATCCTTTAAAGCGCACAAACTACATGCTGCATTTATTTGTTTTGAGGGTTCTAGTCACAGTTTAGGTGAGGCATAAAAAGCGTCTGGAATTCTAGCATCCTGATTCCACTTCAGCTGAGTATTCACTTTCACTCATTTCCTTGGCTTTTCAGAAAGTAAACTAACTAAAGCAAAGATGACAATCCAATCAAATGTGAAGATAATAAGAGTTAAATTTACTACAGCATCTGAAAATATAGTTGAAGTGACTCTTAGCTATGCTTTAGGTACCTGAAGGACGAGTGTTCGCCGTGGACTGGTAAGGTGATGGGAGGAGCTGGAGACTGGATGTACATCGACTGGCCAGAGGTCTGAGCACCTTTCCTGATCAGCTTTCCAGTGTTAGGATCATAAAGACGAACTTCAGGACCGGGTTGAGACTTTGGATGGATGGGTGTTGGGTGAAAGAGAGCTGTCTGAAACGTGCTGTGTGTATCAGGGAACGTGGCAGGGCTATTCTCTCTGTCGGATGAAGTTCAGAAAAAGTTGCTTTAGAGATTTTAATGAGCTATCTAACCAGAATGTAAAAAAACAAGCATTCATTTTTTTTTCTAAAGGAGAAAGTGGGAAAAAAAAATAATAATAGTTCGGAAGACTTCAGAAGAAATATTTCTTCTCGCCAACCCCCATTAGTCTCACAGAGAAAAATGCAAAGACACAGATAATGTCATATTCACATTATTTAAAAAAAAAAAAAAACCAACATGCTTTAAAAATTGTCTTAACATATAAAAATTGTCTTAACATATAAAATTACTGAAATTGCTTCCAGGTAGTAACAACTGACAACTAGAGTAGCATGATAATCTGCACATATGCAACACAGAGAAAAGCATGCTATTGTGTCAGATCTTGGTATTTGCTCTCCAAATTGGCTCGGAGAAAAAATAAACACGATATTAATTTGCAAGTCATCCAAACTCATTTATGAAAATACTAAGTTGCCTATGATCACCCCACTGCATTTTAAAACATAATTTTAGAATTGTCAGCAGAAATGTGTAGAGGTCAGTCTGCAGGAATCACCACTGTGGCATACTACCCAATTATGATAAAGTGCCACAGAAAAAAAAAAAAAGGAAGCAAATTGAGTAACTTTAAAAAAAAAAAAAAATCAAATAAACCAACATGTTATGCACCACGAAACTGAAGCTACAGAAAAAGCAATTAAAATTCAAATAAATATTAGAAGTGCCACAAAACCGGAGTTTTTACCATATGCTTTCATGGGTGTTTCTGAAGTAGTCTTGTAGCATCAATACTTAGAGTCAATTTGAAGTTTACTTACTCTGTTTTGCTATTCTTAAGCTTATTTTATATGCAAATATTTTCTCAGAGTTCATTTCTCACCTAGTTCCTAAGTGCTTTGTACCAATAATCATTACTGAAAGCGGTTTCATTAAGGAGAAAAATCTTTTCCAAAGAAGTTGCACATGTTGGGTTAATAACTAAAATTTTTTGCATTAAGATAGATGTCTTACTGACTGAAGTTTGTGGGGGATGTGGTGAAGGAAAGTATGAAGTTAAGGTATATTTTATTTGAAATGCAGAAGTAGGAAAAATTATCATTGTGTTTTGATAAAAGGGAAGAGTAAATTAAGATAGGTAGAAAGACCAACATTCATCTTGACATCAAAAAATGATGCTTACAAGTCACTTTCCAGATTTGTACTGAGAACTTGGCTGTGCCAGGCCTCTAAGACAAGTTAAACATCCCACACAAATATTCCAAAATTTGATTAAAAAAAAATCTGACAGCACTTTTAAAAAACTAAGTATTCTAACTCAAGCCATGAGTAGTCTCTTTCCTAAGTTTTAGAGATTCTGGGTCTCTACCTAGTCTCCCTTTTGATACGTGTCCTCACTTCCAGACATTTCTACTTTTGGTGTCTTCAGAGTGTATGAGGACTTACACATGTACATTCTGCCCGCAAAGGGCTATTGTCTTCTAAGCAGAAAGCAAACCTCGAGCTTATTCAGTCAATCACACCAGTAGCAGTTTAGTACAGAAAATCTAGTATGCTGTGCCCCTTCCTGTCTAAACATAGAAGGGAAGATCCTCCCCTGGGCTTGTAAGACACCATTAACATGAGTCTATCCAAACAGACAAATCAAGAAGAAAAATCTGGCTCTACAGTATATTGTCATGAGTGACTTTAACCGTGCCACCTTCCTGAAGGGGACTGTTCTTAATAGCCCTCTGACTTCCTCTGTGTTAATAAAGTTTTCAGCTGTCCCCTCTATTTGCTGTCATCCTAGTGCACAGATTATTTTTAACCCTTTCTCCTTTAACACTTTTTCTTACCATCCCAAAACCTCCTGTTCTCTCACTACTTCCTTTCTCTCAGTTTTTGCTTCTACCTTCATGCCTTCCAATGTCTCTTAGATTCTTCTGCTGTATTTTTCTGGTTTTCTTTTCATCCTCACTACCAAGTCTCAGAAAAAAATGTCATACTTCACCAATTTTTCATTTTGTGGGAGTACGTACTTTTTTTCTTTTTCTTTTAATTCGGCAGCATGAATGATCCTGTGCCTTGGTGGCATTCCCTGTGTTAGTTGATGAACTGTAGCCAACTGAAGATGGCTAACAATGACAACTGCTTAAGAAACTACTGGTACCACAGGTTTCTCCCGATTCTGCTCATTGCTGAACTGCTTCCCAATCCCTTAACAGTCTTCAGTTTAAGCAGCATAGAAATGGACAAAAATGGAGGGTTCTTTCATAAAAATCTGTAAGCATTGCACAGCACTCTGAAATTTGCAGGAGACCGATTTTATAACTGCATTAACGAATTAGCATCATTGTGTGAATGATCTATTTTCACATCCCCTACTCCCCCAAGTTCCCACGTACCTGTGTGTTTTGATGTAGTCATCCTTCAAGGGAAAGAGCTGTTCCTCAACCTTGTCCCAGCGCTCCAGGCAGCTCCACAGCCAGTCAGGATTTACAACATGAAGGTCCTTGCAGTCCTGAGCTTGCCGTACTTTTTCAGTGCCTATTACAAAGTTAAACATAACATTACAGTTTTCCCAGAAACACAGAAAACAGTTTTAAGTACACAGTGGTTTAGGAAGAAGATTCTGTGATCAATCTTACAGGAAAAAAAAAAAAAGAAACACCCCTTCCCAATCCAACAAAACAACCACAACTGATAAAAGTGAGGCTAAATAAGATGCGATAACCTCAGTCTCAAGCTGCATGAAGGTATTTGTAACTTCCTGAAGCACTAGTGCCGTTGAAGTAGCCCACTAAAATTAATCCATACAGAAAACCTCGACATCTCCACATTAACTAAACAATCAATAGAAATGTACTTTTGTATTTCACCTCCTTTATTTCTATTTGTCCGAGTCTAAGCAGCAGCGACTCTTCAATGCCGTTAAAGCCTAACACTAACTTATCATACTAACTTGTCCCTGCACATGCAGTATCTACCTTTTTAACAGCCAGTCACCCCCTCAACCTCCATTTACCAGGAGCAGAGGCAAAACAAGACAAAAGGATTATTCCATGCCAAATGGGAACAACGAATGTGAAGCTAAACATGGCAGGCTAGCACAAAGTTCCCATGAAACCATCAACAATGCAGCGTGCAAGTGATCTCAATTCCCACCCTCTAGAGAAGCCAGAGCAAGACAGAAACTCAGTCAAGTTGCAATAAATCTTTGCCAAGCACCACCAAAACCAGCAAGCAAAAAGAAGCAAATTAAACAAAGGTTGAAATTAACCTTGAAATGTCATCTGTTCCCAGAAACAGCTGACTGTCCAAATGCTTCAAGATTGTATTTCTTCTATTTGATGGGAAAAATTAATTTTACCAATTGTGGTATTTGTTTCAAAGTGACCTATGGAGGCTCTGAACACTTGGAGACAACACAAAATTATATAATCTGCCATTAAATATATATGCAATAGAGAAAAATCCCACGGATTCTGACCTGATATCTCTATGCTTGACATTGACACGTGGCATTTTTACAGTGCACAAATACTGGTGGAGCTAGAACGTGATAAAGGAACTCTCATCAATCTGACATTCTGTCTCATAGCTGAAAGCCATCACTTTTCCCTTTTGTTATAGCCCTATAATTTATCACATTTCATCTTATTTATACATTGTTTAAAACGCTTACCAAACTCAGTCATTTTCCCAGTAAACGTCTTTGCACCAAGACAGAATAATACAGTCAATATTGCACTACATTTTTTTTTTTGGTGTGTTTAGAAAAGTGAAATAAAAGTAGACCATCAAGAACTAAAGACAAGATTTTAATTAACAACTCAACCCTCTCCTCTAGCTTAAGAGCAGAGCTCTCATAACTGAAGGTGAAGAACACATCACTTCAAACACTGCCCACTCCTGCTGAGGCCCGTCAGCTTTGCACAAAGACCCTGGGGTTTCTTCCTGCAGATGCTTATATAAAAGCCACAATACTCCAGTCTAATTTACCTTATTAACTAAAAAAAAAAAAATCTAAGTAAAATTTTTAATTTTTTAAAAATTTATTTAAAGTTACAATTTATAAGCCTTGTCTATTTTCACACATGTGCCTTCAAGAATGAAGCCTCCAGAAAAAAAATTATCAAATTTCATAACAAGTCTGACAAGGAAGCAAGAACAGCAAATTAATTCAATGGTTTCAACATAGTTCCCTGGAGTTTTATCTGCACGGCTGTCATTTAACAACATCACTTTACTTGTTTCAATTAAGATCAAAGTCTTGAAGTGCTCCTTCTTCTCCACATCATTTGAAGATGAGAGCAAACAGTTAAGAGCAACTACCTAAAGGACCACGTACAACCTGAACTAGAATCTACTGGGGCAGACAGATCTGCTGAAATGCTCTTGAGGATTGACCTAACTAGTTCAGCAGTTTATTTTCTAGACTTCCGTAAATTCAAAAAGACTAAATAAACAGTAAGGGCCCGAGATCAATGCCCTTTACCAAACTGAAAGCCTCTGTTTCCCTGCTTTTATTCCCCCAAACCCAACAGAATACAGGAGTAGGGCTACCTTTTCCTCTACCTTTACATACAAATACTTTATTTCTTGGATTTAGATTAAGAAAAAGATGTTCCGTACACAAATACATGCCTTTCACCTTCAGCAGCAAATGTAAGCAATTCCACAGTTCAGGATTTAAGAGCCATACAGTAAATGTAAAGCTTTTCTCCATATTACTATCTTTGCAACAAAAAAGCATTCATTTAAGAATACAAGATAAACACAAACACAAGTATTTAAAGATAAAGCCCTTTCCAAACCACAAAGGATTTGGAAATCCACATTTTAAATTGTGCCGTAAAATAAAAATAAAACCAGTCCAACAAACACCCAGTAAAAACAACTTTAGAACTCCAACCATGTTAATCCCAGCACACCTTTGCTGTTCAAGAGGTTTTAACCGACTAAAAAGCAAAACTCTTTAAGAAGGGAGGTCAGTGCTCTCACATCATTCATCCCCTGAAACAAGAAATCCATTTTCCAATTAATCATCAGTGACAAAAAGTAAATCGGTGACCCAGAGCACTTTCATACAACAGTCATTGGAAATGAGCCAGTTTACGGTGCCAGAGGGCACTTCCACAGGAAGTGTTGTTATTATTATTTCTATAACCTCAGTGGGAATTGTGGAAATACCTGCAGTCAGACACAAGTAAGCATAAAGCTGTATTTAATTTACACACAGGGTACATCTCAGAGGAAAGAAAGCAGAGGTTCTGAAGGACAATCAGGTCAAGAGATCTGGGGGAGAAACGGATTAAAAAAGTGAAAGACTTGGCTTGGAAAATGGTTTGGTTTTTTGGGGGGGGCATAAAGGAGAAAAGCAATGACAACATAATAGAACAAAGAGCTAAAATGACAGCTGCCACAAAGAGGATGCTGAAATTGGGTTCATAGAATCATAGAATGGTTAGAGTTGGCCTGATATCTAGTCTAAACCTCCCCTCTTCCAATTTAAAACCATTACCCCTTGTCCTGTCACTACATTTCCCGACAAAGAGTCCCTCTCCAGCTCTCCTGTAGGCTCCCTTCAGATACTGGAAGGCTGCTATGAGGTCTCCCCGGAGCCTTCTCTTCTCCAGGCTGAACAACCCCAGCTCTCTCAGCCTGTCTTCATACGGGAGGTGCTCCAGCCCTCTGATCATCTTCGTGGCCCTCCGCTGGACCCATTCCAACAGGTCCATGTCCTTCCTGTGTTGAGGACTCCAAAGCTGGACACAGTATTCCAGGTGGGGTCTCACGAGCACAGAATAGCATAAGCATAAGAGTTTCAGGGGAAAAAAAAGCAACAAGAGCAAGATGTTCAGTGGAAGTTCAGGTACTTGTGCCTGGTATTAGATACTGAATCAAGTATCAGACGTGACCAGTGATGCTGTCCTGCACATAACACTGGAGCTGATTGAATACTAGTAAGCATACAGAACAGTTAACTAGAGTTGCTGGAGCTATTGGATAGACAGACTGTGCTTATAATACCCTGAACAAAAGCTTATCTGAGTACATCCATTGCCCCAACTAAAGTTATTGCTGCTCTTTTTGGACCACCTCAGGGGGAACCTGAACAAAACCATGTAACTGCATCTTCACCTCATGTTGAATCTGTGAAGTTATGTGAGAAGATGGCTTCCTCCAACTATTTTTAAACCTGATGCTTCTGCATTGATGATTTGTCAGGTGCTTCATCTTGCTGCCCGTTCCACACGCATACACAGTCTGCATTCACGCATATCTGATCATTTCACACCGGAGATATGCTGAGGAGCTCAGTAAACTCTTCTTCTAGCCAACAGGATTACAACAGAAGCCTTAAACGTGAAAGCTAGAATGGCACTATTGTGCATGAAACTTATGGTTCTGGAACAGTATCTCCAAAAGGTATAACCATTAATATGTAATTAAAGTTGGCAACATAACCCAAACCCAGTTGACCCCACCTGGAGTACTGTCTCCAGCTTTGGAGTCCTCAACACAGGAAGGATATGGACCTATTGGAACGGGTCCCATGAAGACAATCAGAGGGCTGGAGCACCTCTGCTATGAGGACAGACTGAGAGAGTCAGGGCTGTTCAGCCTGGAGAAGAGAAGGCTCCAGGGAGACCTTCCGGTACCTAAAGGGGGCCTACAGGAGAGATGGGAACTGACTCTTTATCAGGGAGTGTAGTGATAGGATAGGGGTAACAGTTTTAAATTGAAAGAGGGGAGATTTAGATTAGACACTAGAAAGAAATTCTTTCCTGTGAGGGTGGTGAGACACTGGAACTGGTTGCCCAGAGAAGCTGTGGATATCCCATCCCTGGAGGTGTTCAAGGCCAGGCTGGACAGGGCTTTGAGCAACCTGGTCTGGTGGGAGGTGTCCCTGCCCATGGCAGGGGGCTTGGAACTTGATGATCTTTATGGTCCCTTCCAACTCAAACCATTCTATAAAGACCAGTGTGTAACCAAACCCACCTCCTGAGGGTGGAAAGCCTTTACCTTTCTCACCTCCGCAACACCAAGGCTTTCTGCTTCCTCCTCCTTTCTAAAGCGCAGTCGCCTGCTGCATGCTCCAGCATACTGAAAATCGCATGAGGTAATGCAACTGTGCCACCTCAGGGGGCTGCCTTCAGGTTCTAGCTGACTTCTTCACAAATCAAGATTTCACATATATAATGTTTTCAGAGCAAGATTTGGTAGAACACCACATTTAACTGGGTAGGAGAAACAGTACAGCAATACTTAATATTGCCTTCTCCTCTCCCTTTCCCCAGCGTAACTTCCCCTTTTGCAAGTGTGCTTATTAAGAAGAAACAGCAGAAAGGACGTTAATCCATCCAAGCAACAGTATTTCTGATGCAGTTCAAAACCTCTGAATCATCCAGCTGGGCTAAAAATCACTTAAGAGAAAACCTGTTTTTCTGGACTGCTTTTTTGCATTATTCTCCTCTAATCACCTTTCCCTACTTCAAATTCTAGTCTAAAATCTTTCCAAAAAGGCACACAAGCCTTTTCACATGAAGCAGCCAGGGTCCAAATTCATCACGTCTACCCTCCGACAGATACAGCCTGAAGCACATAATATTGGGAAAAGGTTATTTGCAAACCTGGGGAAGGGACTCATTAATTCTACTTTTGAACTTGCAAAGAAAGGTTGGAAAAAAAAAAAACCAACCAAAAAAGCATCCTGTTAATCTTGACAATTCATTACTAAAAAAAGTGACCAAAATCAGTAATGCAAGAATAAACTTCTACAGCTGTTCTCCAGGACACACAGTTTCACTACAGCAGTTTATTTTGTCTTATCCAAAGTATGAAGCCCACTAGGCACTTAAGCAACATAGATAAATGAGACCTAAGCTGTATGTTTATGAAGATTAAGAAGAAATACTATACTGCGGTACTATTTGGCCACATTCACATTACCAACTAGTGCAGCCCGACAGGGAGATCTGCAGGGCAAAGGGGTGCTGGAGGAGCGATGCTCACCCCCATATGAATTTCAGGGACTTTTCCTTTGGATTAGCTCTGTTCCAGTCCTGTGGGTCAAATGCCCTGGAGTCTTGAGTGGAGTGCACCCTCCGATTCCATCTCCCCCATGAGGAGAGGCTCGAGGCCACGCTCGAGGCTGTGTCAGAGTGAACCCAAGTACAGGATGCAGGTGAGCAACCACCAGAGTCACTCTCAAAACAGTCTCCTGATTCCAACACATTAAAGTCAACAGATCCTTATGGCAGCTTGTAACCAGGTTGCCAGACGTCACTTGGAAAATCTTATCGCTAAGAAGTTTGTCTTCAGACCATTTTTACATATAAATCTTGATTTATGATCAAATTCTGGAGCTCTTCAACAACATTAACCTAAAACAAGTCGTACAGACCTCAGTGCTTGGCCCTACAAGAATTCAGTGACCATGAAATAGTGACAGATGCACTGTTCGGAGGCCACATCTAGAGTTCAGCTTTATCACTGCCCTGTGCTTTGCCAGGAAAAGCAACAGGCTTACCTAGTCAGTGCCCAAGTTTAGAGAAGTGCTCAACTGGATTTTTTTTGTAAAGATGTGGCCTTTGAAAACACTATTCATTTAAAAAAAAAAAAAAAAAAGGAAAAAAAATATCTGTGGACACATCATAGCTATGGCTGGTGAAGACCTCCCACCAAGTCACAGGACAGGCTAACAAGACTATCAACTGGCAGCTTTCTCTTCTCTCTCAGTACCTCAGAGAGAGAGAGAGAGAGAGTGAGCCAGGAGCAAGTATTTTTTAAGAAGGTAGATGAGGATGAATAAAAAGGAGCCACAGTTCATAGAACACTTGGTATTTTAAGCAATCTGATATTTTTAATGATATTAAGCAAAACTCGATGTAGGCTAATCACTAAAAGTAAGGAAATTATTCCCATATAGCTTTTGAAGTATAGGAAAAGACACAGAATGAAATATATTTTGAAAAATAAAAAAAAAAAAAGAAACATTCAGGGCCTAAACTGACATATTTCCACTCCTACCCCACTAGAATAATTTTTAAGTGACCTGAGCAGCTTTATCTTCTCCATCAGCAAAAACTCAATACAAAAAATCAACTACACTATCTTTCATTTGTTCAGGAAGGAGCATAGCAAGATTTATAAAATAGTGTGTAACTGCTTCGCCAAGTGTGTACACAGCTATAACAACTCATCATCCAGTGCAGTTTACTGTTGCTTAAAGCAAACAACAGATATTTCAAAAACTGAAGTAAGATTTATGCAGCCCATAGGCAAGTGGAAAGGACTCTAAGGTAGCCTTTTCTCAGTCACTCAGATTTATGAAAGCTAATTAGATGACACAAAGATTCTTGTATTTGCCTCCCTATATAATGAAAAAAATCCTAATTTTCTCCAAGAAAAAGGATTTATTTATCTTCAGAATCCAGATTATCTGAATCACAGAGTGTCTGCAGAGAAACAGGCTGCCTATCTGCAGGGAAAGAGACAAGTATACACAAAGAATAAAATAAATTTAAATTATTTACTGCAGTAGGCTGCCAAGAGTGCTGTAAATATAATCCAAAACTGTATTCACTAGCTGTTCATCCCATACACCAAGCTATGATGTGGTCACTTTGCAAAGGGGAAATCCATCCCTCCAAGACCTAGGGGGTACTCTGTTTCACACTGACTTCTCTTTGTCTTTTCCCCAACAAATTCTTCCTCTGGGTTCAAAACTCAAAAGCTAACAGTATTTACCCCCACCGCTGCTGCAGATTAAGTATACACCATTTACTACAGCACAGCTAACGGAAAGTAAACACTTAGGTCAACTTGCTTGTCTGAGCCCTAAGTCTGCCACTGCTAGTGCGGTCACCCCGAAATACTGAACTCACAGGTACACTTTAAAATCACCTTTACACAGCCACATTAAAAAACAGGAAAAAAAAAAAAGAAAAGAAAAGGAAAGAGAAGCGGAACAACATTGCCTGGCCTCAGGCTATTGACTTCTGAACTCAAGTCAAGAAGAGACATGCTTTGTTTCTCCCTTTCACCAGCAATTACACATCAAGCAGTGCTTCAGATGTTTGCAACAGGAGCCAGAGATGTAGTGTTTGTAAGGCTTACCAGCAGTAACAGAGATTTGTAGAATTTGCTTTCTAACCACACAAGAATCAGTATGAAAATCACGCTGACAGCCAAATTATCACAAATCCAGCTGTGACAGGACACAATTTATATCCTTAACATCACTGATTAAATGTCAGTTTCCCTCATGAAATTAGGGTGACGCAGCATAACTACTCCCATCTAACTGGCAGGGAGAAAATATAGTTAAAAAAAAAAATCACAACAAAATCCTCAAGCAATCCATGAGAATCTTTCCAAAAAGGGTTAGACAATAGTTCATCACTGTCTCCTCAACAGGAGGCTGTTATTCCTGGTCAGCTGTGTAAGAAATATCTTGTTCTATTTCTTAAGTCACAGACACTTTGAGAAAAATACAGTAATCTATATTACAGCCAGTGGAAATATACTCCATTCTTTTATAATACAAGCTGCTGAAACAAAGATGCTTCTGATGGACTGAAAGCTCACATAAACAGCAGTCAAGAAAAAAATATTCCAATAGGCAGCAGGTGTGTATTTCTTGGTTTACGACATCTAAGGATGACCTGAAGCTACCTAGAACCTTTAGATGGTCTAAACCATGCAGTTTTACTTTTGGATTTCATGGTTTTCATTATCAGATATTTGGATTGCAACTTCAAAAGGCCAACAATGAGGTAACCAAGGGTCAGAGTGCACACAAAATTTTGTACTAGAAGCTAAATACATATCAAAAGTTAGGCTAAACTATCTCCCATGACAAACATATACAGGTTACACAGAGAGCAGTGACAGGGTATCATCAGATTCCAGTCTCTTAAGATCATTCGTTTGAATTCCACACAAAGTGAAACTGAACCATGAGAGGTGCAATATGACAAACCAAGCAAGCAAGCATTGCTGTAACTTTAAATATAGCAAGACCACTATAAACTTTTCTCTGACACAAACGTTGAAGTTTCTATTCAACAACCTTAATAGTCAAAGACTCAGTACCACCAACTCTTAACCAAGAAGTGAGTCATGACATATTACACCAGAGGTTATTTAACACGTCCTCCTGTTTTAAAAGCCACACTTGATCCAAAAAAGCAGCAAAAAAGCCTTTAAAAAACGGCTTCCAAGTTGTGCTAGGAAGAATCTTCCCTTTAAGTTCAATTATAATGCCAGTTATGTTAAGACAGTAGGTTATACAAAAACCAGCTGAAGGCATGAATGAACTGTCACAGGAAAAAAGCTGATGGAAAACTCAAGTCTCCTTTACCTACCTGTCCTTGCCGCAATGAGATGCGTTGCTTTGTCAGGATCATCAGCACTCAGTACTAGATTCTTCACAATTTTAGCTCCAAGTGCTGTGGCATGATAGTGTTCCCGTGTTTTCTCAATGGGGAAGTTTGTTGGGTAGAGTCCACTAAATATTATGGTTACATCTGCCAACACTTTACTTTTCAGTTCTGGTACTATTTTTCTAATGTCTGGAATTTCCTCAATCTCTTTTTTCAGGTATTTATCATACTTGGTGTAATAATCAGTGTGAACCCGCACAAGGATCTCTTCGAGGTATATTAAATGGTCATCGTCATCTGTATCATCCTCCTCCTCTTCTTCCTCCATACTCTGGTCTAAGGACTCACCCATTGTAATTCCAGACTGTTCACTATTCTGAGACTCTGTTTCAGCTTCTTTCTTGTCTGCACACCCATTTCCTAAATCACAAAGGCTTTCCTGTTCACTTTCTTCCTGTGCTTCAAGATCAGCTTTGTCATTAATATTTTCACTAGGTAGAGATTGCGTGTCCCCAGAATGGTTCACCAGACCATCCTTTTTTTCACTCACATCAGTGCAACTCTCTTTCTGCAAATTCGCATCCTGCAGAGGTTGTGTGGATTTCTTCCAGCTTCTCTTTTCCTCATTCTCACTATCTGATACAGAAGTGGATGACTTTCTGGTATCCAATCCACCCTCACTTTCACTGTCACTAGACAGTTCAAAGTCCAAGTCATTTGTTGCCTTGTCTTGGGTTTGCTGCTTCTCTATCTCCGTTTTATCAACTTGTTCTGAAAAAGTCTGAGATTCTTTTGTGTTTGTCAAATCATAAGTGACCTCACTGTCCATTTTGTGATCAGCGCTATCGTTTAAGGAGTCCTGGGCATTAACTTTCTCACGTGAGTTCATATCCCAGTCGGATGTTTCACTGCTTACAGAAGTACTTCCATTTGCAGTGCAAGTGTCCTTTGTAGCTTTCTTGAGACCATTGCTTTGTTCTTCTATACATGTAACATTCTTTATTTCTTCAGCATCCTTTGCTGATGTCACTGCTGAAACAAGTGCCTCTGGTTTTGTAGAGTGGTTTACTAAGACACAGGAAAAAGAAATAAAATGTACATATTTTCTCAGATTTTGTGTGTTTTTTTTTCAAGTTTAGTGAAAATTAAGTTTTATTTTTCCTTAAACACACAGTTTTCATATGCAGTTAGACTTCACTATGCTTAGAAGTGACAACTAGGCTTTTCGAACTTAAGATACTTTAGGTGTCAACGATTACTAGAAAGAACTGGAAAACCTAACAAACTTTAATTTTGTAAAGAAGCTGTGTAAGTAGCTTTTTCTTTATTAAAAAAAATAAATCACACAGGTCACAAGTAATATTGTTAAATCCTTTCATGTTTACATAGTTATCTTGTAGCATGCATTTTATGATTACATCTCAGGGCAATGAAACTACTGCAGAGAATCAAAAAAATAGGGCAGGATTCACTTCAGAAGGTCCCAGACCAGAACTCCAACAACAAGAACTTTCTTTATAAGCCTCCATTGTTTTCATATATTTTCTATTTCTTATAACCAAACTAACTGTATTTTAATAGTTGAAAATATATACATATTTTAGCAATACAAAGATGCTGTTTGAGGTTCATTTGAGACTCTGCTGGAATGCAAAGTAAAGGGTAATAGACTCAAAAGGCAGAAAAAATAGTTTTAGGGCATGTCTTCAGATGTCCACAAAAGCATAGAGAGGCAAAGAAGTTCGTACACAGACATTTATCAGGAACATGGGATGAAGTCACCCTACTTTGACTCTTTCGCATGTATGTCCCCCCCCTGCAAGTAACAATATCAGTCAAGCACAGAGTTCCTGTGTCATAGCGGCCCGATTCAGTTTGAGCACATACTATTGTTTCCATATTGGACATCTTTAGTTCAACAAGGGAAAGTGAGTGATGATGAAAAAACCACCCTTGGATAAACTGGAACCCCCCCTGCAATTTTTTCTTAACCATTGTCTTCCAAATACACTTTGCCCCCAAATTAAATGCTAACATAGTGACATATACCTTCTAAATCCATCATTTGAATTATGCTGCTGAGCCTGCTGAACATAAGGTTCTTGTGTCAAATTCCCAAATACCATATTCAGTAGACACTGAAAATCCCCTGCTAATTCTATTAGCATGATTTAGGCAGGGAGGTAAGCAGAGATCAAAACATTCATTTTCAGCAGCATGTTGATATCAGAGTTCATTAACTATTGCTCCAAAGTGGGGCAGGGAAAGGGACCAAAAAGGAGAGAGAAGAGGAAGTTGGTTCCCTGATCGCCTACAGAGAAGGGAGTAAAACTCCTACGATGTTTTACAGAGAAGAGGAAGGGAGAAACTGTCCTCCTCTGTATGTTCTTGAACAATTTAGTGTATTGCCACATCAGCTCTCCAGCCATAACAGCCAAAATACCATTACCAGCGCTCCACTTTTGCTGTGGTGGCCCACCAAAAGGAAAGCTATCAACAAGAACACACCAGTTTTACCAAGCTACTTACATTTGTGCTTCAGAAGCACCCCCTGGGACTCACAACAATCTAGGATTGCTCAGACGAGCACAAGAGCAATACTAGCAAGATGACTTACATTAATCACATTCAAAAAGTGGAAAAAGCTATAAAAGCAATTTAAAAATGATATAATTACCTTTCTTCTTCATTTGAATTTCTCTTGACCCAGGAGGTGCATTAATATCTCCTATCCCTTGAAAGTATACATATTTCTTCACAGTTATCAAATTGGGTGCAAACTTCCAAACATCTTCTCTATCATCAATGATGCAAACCATGGAATCCCCACATGGGAAGAGATCTCTAAGAGACAAAACAGTCAACAACATTAATCCAGTTTTAGAAAATAATACTATCAATGAAAGTAGTTTCTGTTGATGCATGAGCATGTCTGCAGGACATGCTTATATACGAACTTAGAAAAAAATAAATCAGCAATATTAAAATTGCAGAATTCAAAATACAATATTTGAACTAATGGTAGTTAATAAAAAAAAGGAAATAGCTATTTTAGATTCACTATTCCAACATCTAGAAGCAAGAACTAACAAGCCTTTGCAAGAACAAAATATTACAACATTTTGGTCTAGTTTTCACAGTTTATGTCAACAAACAGCCGAAGGCAACTATCCACATGGACGATACACTATCTATATATAACCAGGAAAAAGACCTAAGAAATGTTTTTGAAGAGTAGACTCATTCAATCCAAGAAAAAGGAAGCAAAAGGTACCAATTCTTCTATCCCCTAGGCAGATGAGGTAGAATACTTAAGATATAAACTCACATATGAAAACAGAAAAAGTGAAGAAAAAAAGCTTCTCATTTGCTATGTTCAGATGGGGAGGGGGCAATAATTTTTAATCGAGGTTTATGAAACACTAAACATATCTGTCTTCTAGAAAAAATTTTGGCTTTATACTCCGGAAAAGATCAGAACCTGAATTTAGACTAGAATATGAATTTAAGGCTCTGAATGACCTAATTTCAAGAAACACTGCAGAGCAGAAGCTGCTAGGTGCATAGCACATTTGAAAGCCAGAATGCTAGACATTCAAATATGAATTAACCTCAAACTGGGAATTTTATTTTAATTAAAAAACCACAGCCTATAAGATCTTATAGAAGATCACAAGCCATAAAGTGGAAATACAGTTACCACAAGAATGAAAAGTATAGTAAAAACAAGATGCTGTTACTTCCCATTCTTACTGTTCTAGTGCCACAAAACACATTAAGTAGATGAAATGCTGCAATGCCTAACACAGTTTTACTGAGATGGTGTCGATATTTAAGAGGCAGATAAGGAAGAGCTCTAAACATGTTAAGTGCAGAGGGAGTAATTTTTATTTATCATATTCTCTTTGTTTTCCTGGTTTTTTAATCCATAAGACCCATATACATACCTAAGATTCCCAGTTTTAGAAAATGGATCAATACATTCATCCCTTGACAATATCCGATGGGAAAAAAGCTTCTTTTCAGGGTCCAAAAATCCTTTTGAAAGAAGAAATTTAGAAGTTAACGTTCAAGATGCTTGTTCCTTGTTTACGTTCTATATAATTCACCTATTTTAATCTGTGCAACAGCAGTTTAATTAATATACAATTTTAAGGTAAGAGGTATTATATGGGGGGAAAGGGTAAGCGCAGGGGATCAAGTATTTGTACTAATGCAGTGGGATTAATTTTAAAAATTCCATCTCCTGTTCTTTCAACATAGCAAGAAAATCGAAGTTAAAGTAACTAAATTTGTGGCAGCCAAATAAATTAGGCTGAAAGAGATACAGCAGGTGATAGAAACATACGATTTTTCGCAACTTACATTTATCTTTCTACAGGTGGTTCTTTAAAGCTAAATGCTCTCCTTAGCTCATTATGCCTAGGGACTGCAGAGAAGTCTCACAAGAGTCGGCCATGTGCTGCAATACTTAAGCACCATGGGCAAGTTAAGGGACAGTTGCAGCCGGAGCTCTTGCATTTGTAGGTTTTAAGTTGTACCTCTAACAAATATTTTAATCAATTTACATATAATGAATATATCCTGGGATTCCTAGAAATATTTAGGCCCAGTTGCAGTATCTTTTCGGACTGCACTCTTAAAAAAAAAAAGCAAACCAAAAACCAAACAGGAGAAGCTGTGCTAGCTGATCTTAAAGCAAGATAAAATGCCATTATTTAGGGAAATGGTGACTTGGGTGTACAAACACACATGCACATGCTTCTGAATCTAGCCTCCAGTAATGAAGTTCATCTTCGTGAGCAGATCACAGCCACATAATCGCTTAGAAAAACTGGCATTTTACATGCTAATCTGAATTTTTCATTGTACTGCATTGAAGTTAGCATCAACTTCTCATTATTCTTATGACTAATACAAGGCAGTCAATACTTAATCTGGGAACAATTTTTCCAAAGTTCTACTTTATTTTATATGATGGCCATCTTACAGCCAGAACCAGAATTCAAAATGACTACAGACTATAAGGACCAACTTTAATTTTCTTTCAAGGATCTTTGAGATTTGCACAGGATACATGTTCAACTCCTTTTAGAAGTCCAGCTCCCAGGAGTATGTTAAGTTGGGTCTTCAAAAACAGAGGGTATAAATTAAAAAACAAACAAATCAGTCATCACTTCTGAAAAGTTGATCCTGTATTTAATATTAATGTGTAATTGGAATAACTTAAAACCCATAAAAGCAAGAAAATTCCGAGTTAAGGACAGAGGTTCAACCTTAACTCACCCGACTATGCTTAAGAATTGCTGCAAACTCGTAGAATCATCCCCTGTAGTGAGACCCTTGCAGTACCTAGGCATAATGAATTGAGAGAATTAGCTACAAAGATTTATTGCTGTACACACAGATATTTTGACAAACTACATAAGCTGTCACGCAAGTTGCTGTTCTCCCCAACCAAATTCTCTTCTACTAATTATCTGGATACGCAGGGACTCGCTGCACTAAATTGGACAGGAATGCGCCGATTAAACTGCAAGACCACAATGGGGCATTCAGTTGCAGTGCTGACTAGCAAGAACTGTAAGAAAAGGAAAATTGAACTAAGAAAGCCCAAACACATGCTGCCAGGGATTAGAGGTGAGGTAGCCTTTTGGAGCTTTTCAAGAATGCTTTGATAAAGACTAATTAATTTTAATACTTTTGTTCCCTTAATAATTCACTAAAAATACTCCACGCAATAGCAAACAAGATGCCTAGTGGCTAGATCACATACTATTAGTTAAAACATTAACTTTTAATTGGTTTATAATTGCAAATAGAACATAAATCTGAAGAACTAAAAAGTTTACATTAAAAATAAGTAGATGCAGATATGCCCTCTAAGACAAAACTAAGTAAAGGCTAAGACTTAACTTCTTTGTTAAGAAAAAAATAAATCATTATTATACTGCTTTCAGTAACAAAAAGAACTGGGAAACCCTCATGAAAAGCTCTACTACCTTCAAAATAAAAATCTTCTCACAACGTAAATTGAAAGATTTAGAATTTGACGACAGTACACTGTTTGGATATTAACCTTTAATAATGAAGCTGAAGGTTTCAAATGGATGATAACTTCCGAAGTATTGGTGTTTGGTTGTTGTGGGTTTTTTTTGTTGTTGTTAGGTTTTCTTTGGTTGGTTTTTTAAAGAAAAATCAATACAGACCACCAAAAACCCCCATCTGTTTAGATGATATCACTTTTCTGTGGAAGCATTTTCTTGCAAGTTTCTATGACTTTGGAGCAATGAAAAGGTCTACGTATAAACTCATAGAGTACACTGACACAGCAAAAGTGTTCCTAAGATTTACTCTTTACTTTATTTCATTTCTTTATTTATTCCTATCCATTTCCCACCATCGTATCCTGAAAAATTATTACAGCCATAGTCTGCTGCCTTAGTATTGGCAATGAATTTTTTTCTTAACAGCTTTGTTTTTTATTAGAGAAGTATCAGTTTGCACAAATCATCCCAGCAGAAGGATAAACTGATGAATTTCTCATTTTGTAAGCATGTTTAAAAAAAAATACAAATCAAAGCGTTCTATAAAAGTCAAAATGACTGAAGGCAAAGACTTGCCGTTTCAAATCAAAACTGAGCTTCCATGAGTTAGTGTGCTAAGTATGCCTTCAAGAAGTTTCTTGAACAAACTGAAGACCCTATCATTATCCGTTGACTGTGGTATTACAAAGGACTATTCAGTAGACTTACCTAGCAGAAACTATTCTCCCCCAGTTGGTTGCTTTCCAGTATCTCAGACTGGGTCTTTGCACTTGCAGTCTTATCAAACTGTGTTATCTGATCTTTATATAGACTCTCTTAGAAAAGCAAACTTGCAAGTAAGACTTCTAAAGTTAAAAAACCATCACAAGATGCAATGTTCAAAAGTAACTAACTCATATTGGGCAAGTCTCAAGTCTTAGACGCAGATTGAGGTAAGCAGCAATTCATAGTGGGATTGATACAACAGTAGGATTCAACATGAATTTGAAGAAGTCCTTTTAAAAATAAATCTAAAATTGAATTTCTGAAGAATCAGGTCACCTCCAGTTCTGCTTCAATTCCTACTTTAGAACCTGGAAAGAGCTGTTGACCCAATCTTTTAATAGTATTGGAGACTTTCAGACACTGGTGATGACATATACACATGATGACATATCATTTATTGAAATACATATTGTAATATACTTGCTGTAACAAAACATACATATGACTGCCCTCAACTTACTCCTGCACTTTCTAAATTCCACATTAAATCTTCAGAGTGATTTCACATTACATTTTGTTGCCTAGTGGCCTCTGAGCTCAACATTCACAGTGGCATTGACTTTTACCACCAGCATTTAAGCTGACTTCAGTATTAAATACTCCAAACTTCTTAGGCAGATTAGGAAAAAAAATTAAGTAACAATTGGTCAAAATAATTGTGTAAACGGGAAATACTATGGAGAGCTCTAAATTATAAAATCCAAACTCATCTTCATAAATGTACTACAAGATATGACTTTGAAAATGTGTCATACTAAGAACGGGTTTAGGATAAATGCCTTCAGCATTTATCAGTTATCAGTATATATTCAGACACAAATGTTGTTTACAAATATCAGCTAATCCCACTTAACGTCTGAGAGGAGTCAGTTGGGACAAGAGAGAAGGACTGACAGGATGTCATCTGTTTGCAAAATGAGGAAAAAGCCTTCCAGGGTATGGAAGCAGCAGCTCAGATTTCACAATGAAATCTAGGATGTATATAGAGGACCTAAGAAAACAACCTTTTCCTTCTAAAAAAAGATTCCTAGCATTTTATTACTAGTCCTTCCTTTATGTAACATAGGCGTAATGGTAAAATATCAGACCGACAGCTTTCTGTGAGAAATCATTTAACCAATACTGCCATCAAGTGTTCTCTTTATGTATTAGCTATGTATTTCTCTGTCACTGCATCTCGGTTACACAGGTGAGTATGTGGATCAAAGGCTGTATCAACTCTTTCTCCACACCAGCATATTTCAGTTGAAACTATCATCATCACTGTACAAGTAATCCACTTGTAGTTTGAAAGCTTTTGATGAGGTTAGACAGCTTCAGGCAAAACACCAGAAGTCTGGGGATGTCAGGAAGCAGTAATACCCTAATTTGCTCATTTGGTGGCTATTTCCTCCATGGAACAGATGGAGCAGCTCAAGTATGATGCCCACGAAGAGGCTTGTCGCATTATAAGTATCAGTCTGTGCCAGCACGGGGCCTGCAGGGTAATCCAAATTTTAGCTCAGAGATTAAAATAAGCAAACACAGCACCAAATCGGACATCGAGAGAAGATCAATCACTGGGAAAGCACTTGCACATCATGAGTTAGCTACCTCTGCAACTCATTCTTCTCCCTGGCTCTGAAGCTATACGTCTTCTCATCTTAGGCCACATGCAGATTTTGGCACATAGATCCAAGTGAGGAAGATTGCCCCCCCCATTTTCTTATTACCAGATATTTACACCTAGTGTACATGAAAACTATTCCCCTTTTGCTACACAAGAAGTAACCACTCTATAAGGAGGACAGCAGGGTACAAAAGTGTTAATGCATTAGCAATACGCAAAGTAAAAATCCAACAGTGAGACTGACAAAGCTTTAGGAAGACTATTCAAACAACAACTCAGCCAATAAATACAAAGTGATGCAGAAACGTTCACTTGAATGGGCAGGACAGGACAGGACATACCTCTCCTGAACTTTCTTTCAAGGAGAATTAGTTGGACACCACAAATAAGTTTCTTTTCTGATTACAGAAGTCTTACATTGGTCACTACAAGCACCTTGTGTGTCTATTTAACATGCATGAAGAATTCTCTAACTAGGCAATTCTTTTCTAAACTGGTCTAGAGCTAGCTAGTATAGTTAACTAACTATTTTGGAATCTTCCTTTCTTGCCAAGAAGTGGGATCATTGGGACAGCATTGCTCAAGGCACTCATGGCAACATGACGTTAAAAAAGCAGATGTGAAAGACAATTTAAAAGAAAACAAGCAAGCTTGGAGACATGGAACAGCAGCAAGGACAGTTTGACATGCAGACTCATGACCTACAACATTAATTCTATTGTCTTAGTCTGACAGACTTAATAAAGGAAAGTCTGAGGTGAAAATGCTATTCGGTCAAGGAAGACCCAAGATGGGGTGAAAGCCAATTTTACAGTTTAAATACATGGTCACAGTCCTAAGACGAATTTGACCCGTATACTTGCATAGCAGGGCAGATTTCTTTTCTGCTTGCTGGAAAAAAACAGAACATCTCAGCCAGTGCCCCGCACCACAGACTACTACTGCTATAACTGAAATGCAAGTTTCCAGTTACTAGGAGAAAATATTTTCAAGTTCTTGAGAGGAATATGTGAAAATACTGGTAGATCTCTGCTTTTCCTCAAATAAGTGCATCTCAGGTACAGGACACAAACAGAACTGCTGTAAATTGATTTGCAGCAAACAAACTTCCTTTGGTGAAAGGAAACAGCAGAGGGTGTGTATGAGGGAGTGTTCCCCATAGAAGATAACTTCATGCTGTTGATTTTTATGGAAATGTTGCTTTAGATTTCTAAGACAAGTCATGTTGCAGATCATTTTCACAGCCCATCAACGTGATTTCTTATTTAATTCAATAGGAAGGTGCTAGTTCTTACGCCACAAACTGATTCTCCAACCATCAGGAAGTAAAAAAACGCACGTGTGATGAGGAAAAAGAAAGGATTCTTTCTAAAATTAAAGGCTATACAGGCATTGCCTTGTAAACAAGACAAGAATTCTGCTTAGAGGACTATTTAGGAAGTGTTTTCACATGAAACAAAGAACAAATACTTGAAAACAACCACAGAAAGAAAACTAGGTATGACTATGAAGGCTGATTATGTAAATATTGTTAAATGTAACATACTACTCACCTGCAATTGTATGTGCATACAGTCTGCTGCCAAAAGTAAAAACATGTAATTCATACAGCTTGGCAATTTTTTCCAGGAATTCCTTACAATGAGGACGCAAACGAGTATGCAACATAGGCTCACCTCGACCTAACTGGAAATGAAATATTCCCTAGAAGAAAAAGCACGTTTCATATTATCAAAACACCAAACAAAAATGCCAGTATTCCAGAAGTGCCCTCTTCCATCACTTCCACTACTTTTATTTGGTCCAACTAGGTTAAAGCAAGTTTTGGCCACAGAGATCACGTGGATGAATAAAATCCAAAGCTCATTTTTGCTCCATGCCAGGCAGTCCAACACAAACCTTTTCAAAGGCAGGAAGCTGCACTGTTGAAAAGTTTCTGATCAAGGTAACTCTCATTCAAATCTTTACTCACGGCAAACCAATCTATGAAAGTTCAGGATCGCACTTCAATCAGTACTACTCAGTGAACTCCACTCAGATTAGTTTCAGTGCACAATGAGCTCAGAGAAAGACTTTGTTGGATGGAAAAATAATACATCTATGGAAACATACCATCAGATAGCAAACGAGGAAGAAACTTTGCAGATAAAGATCCCAGTTAACCTCAAAATCATTAAAAAAATGTTTCTCATCAAACCATGAATTTACGCAGATGAAGACATAACCTTTCAAGTACAGAAGGTTTTTTAATCCTTACACTGAACATTCACTGTTCACTTTCCTCTTAATTGCAGAGTACATTTAAAGCTTGTTTTTTGCTAGCAGGTGTGAACATCTGCTGAATCTACTGGACATGAGAGAATGGCAAGAGGAAAGAAAGAGGAACTATGCGACCGCAGTTTGCATGACACTGGAGCTTGAATTTGCATCCTCCTGTACAATCACTGTAGACACATTCTGATGCGCTTCTTGTCTTAAAGTTTCCAAATTGGAAATATTACAAGCCAATAGGCCCTATCAGTTCCATGATGTTTCATGAAGAAGTTAAACAGCAACACCCAAATTCCACCCCCCCCTTCCCCCCCCCCCCCCCCCCAAAAAAAAAAGTTGAAGAAAAAAAATAAATCACTAGACATATTCATGGAATGACAGATGTAGTAACACACAGGATTATCCAAAAAGGATCCTCCAACAGTAATTCACTATATCCGCCCCAGACTTGGAGGGGGGAAAAAAGTCTCAGTAATGAGTACTCAACTTGTGAATTGTACAGGAAGGAAAGCAGAGATTAAAAATAGCTACCTGAAAACTTCTCACTTAAAGTGACTGGGATGGAAAAGTGCAGGAAAGCATAAACGGAAGAAAGAAAACCATCAATTTAATTGTAGAGAAGAAGTGAACATATTTCAGAAGACACTTCTCATTTTCTGCTATTCTTCAACTACAAATTTATCTAACCACAGAATGTTTTCTTAAAGAACCGTCATTTAAATATTGGTAGAAATATTCCTGTTGTTACTTTGGCTTGAAAGTTAACACCAAATACTTACTTTATTAGACATTTGTTGGCAGTGCTGCTCCGTAGTATGGATCAATGTCTGGTCCAAATCTACCATCAGCACCAGTTTTCGATTTCGATGTAGTCGCTGTTGGTCTTCTCTTCCTAGCTGCTCAGCTTGCTATAACAAAAATATTCACAACTAAGCTTAGCTTAGAAAAAATAAATTAGGTTTATTGCTTTTTGTGTATTGTAAGCTTGAGAAGTTCTGCTACAAACTAATTGCGTAAGAAATGATGCTTGAACATAATTATAGTGATGGCAGCTTTGTCAGCAATTTTTCTGCAGAAAAAAAAATACTACCCAAATATACTCTCAGATCTTTGTGGCACTGGTAACTCTTAAAATTGATAAACTCAACACAACAGTTTCCAAATTTGGGAAATAAGCAACCACTGAATTAAGGTCAAGAGTCTTGAGAGGAAATACAATGGGCAAGTTCAGTAATTTTGAAAGCCTTGGCTGCTATGTTCAACAATTTTGTATCAATGAGGTACAATATGGCTGACAGCACTAGGCTGAGTACTACACTGAAGCTGCTAATGACAGAAATGATTATAACTGTCAACCTGAACTCAAGGAACGTATGCCTCCAGACATAGTTAGATTATACAGTTGTATGTGGGCACCGATATCAAAGACCTTATACTCCTGTAAATTTGAGCTGAAGTTCACTCCTCTTGTGCATATTTACAAACTTTCAGAGTACCATATTCACTTTAACCACTTCTGACAGCAAGCTGCAGCATTACCCACCAGGCTGCTAAACTTAAAAGCAAAGTTAAATGGAGCACTATGAAGGAGGAGGATTCAAGTGCAAATTGCCCTTTGAAATGTTCTACTATGGTGGGGACACTTCTAGTTGCTTGTATTGTCACATTTCTTCTCACTGGTGTTCTCTGAAGAGTTACCAAAAAAAAAACCAACCAAGCAGCAATAAAAAAAATGTAAAAAGATTAAGTTGGTAAGGAAGATAAACAGAAAGTTTATCTTCAAAATAAACACGTTTTTTCCTGTAAAGAAACTGAGGAATGAACAAGCACATTTTGATAATTCAGCTGAATGGAATATTTGAAAAATAATGACATGGTTTAGTGACATGTTTAGTGATGGTTTTTATCAGTGTTAGGTTGATGGTTGGACTCGATCTGAAAAGGTCCCTTCCAACCTAGACAATTCTGTGATTCTATGAAATAAATTTAGCATACAGGTAAGTTGCAAACAACCTACCTCTACTACGTCTAGTGGGACCGGTTTCAAGGCGAAGGGTAAAGCTAGGTTTCAAAGACATTGCAAGCTTTCAACACATTTCAGCTAGTGGAAACTAAGCTTTCCACAAACTGCTCATTCTTAGACAAAAACATTAAAGTAGTACTTTTTCATACTGCTGTCACAGAAGTGCCATTTCTTCAGTGTCCAGCTCTAAAAAAGCCACTATAAAACCTAATAATCAATTTGCAATAGGGTAAACGCACAAATACCCTGGGCTACTGATGTTCAACCCCAAATTCCTCTTCAAAGAGAAGACAAGCTTTCTGTACAAAGTATCTACAACATTGAAGAAACTCCTATAATTAAGCTTCTCAACTGTGGAGCTACAGTGAAAGGTATGAATAAAGAAAGCATGGTGGTACTTACCTCAGAGCTAACTTTCAGTTCTGGGACGCTGTGAACCATAGACACAGTTGCTGTGGATAATGGCACATTCTGCTTTCCATTTTTGCTTCGTATCCTAATTACGCAGGGAAAAGAAATATTAAAAAAAAGAGTAATAGTTTAGTTGAACACAGTAAAATCTGTGGTATCAAACTAGTCACCACCGAAAAACTATGATTAAAAAGAGCTATTTTGACTAATAGTCTTTCAAATTCTTGTTCATGCAAGTTACTGAACAAAATGGATAAAGAGTTCAAGGCAGCTCATTATAAAAACCTTGCAAAAAAATAAATCACTGTAATTAGGTATGCATCCATATAATTATTTCATGAAAAATGATACTAAGATGAAACAGACATCTACATATTGATTGGCATTACAAAACAGTTATAAACTAAGCATAACTACCAAATCATTCACATTTAAAACTACTACTTTTTTTTTTTTTTTTTTTTTTTGCAATCGCTCAGCATGCAATTATCTACTTTTCTCCAAGCCAGACCATGAAATAAATTTAAGCAAAAGATAGGCACAGCTCCTCTTTACATAGAGCAGAGTGACTTACATGTGACTGCTGCTTCACGAAAAGCATTCAAAAAATCCCCATACACGCTCTTCCCTTTGGCACAAACAGAATGAGGTACTACATGTGTGTGCCTGTATTTATTTCATTTATGTGTATATTATACACATGCACAGTCTTACTTGTGTACATATCTGCATGATATATAGGTGTATGTATATACAGATAAATGTTAATACATACAGAACACATACCATCCATATATACATATATGAGAGCGTGTGTGTGCGCGTGTGTGTGTGTAGACACAAGTATGAAATTCCTTGAATACTAAGTAACCCCACATAGCATCAGTATCACTAGCTTCCAGCTTACACAGATCAATTTGTTGGGAACTCTGGTATCTAATTTTAAAGACATTACTTATGATTCACCAACATTAAAAATACTACCGACAAATTTTGTCCTGTACACAAATTATGTGTGTACCTGTCATAAATTATGTGACATGTGCACAACTCTTAATTCTCCCAAGTACTTGTCCTACCAAGGACAAAATTTGATATCAGATCTACAGCCAGAGTTAAACTTCACCCAGTTTTCACTTCATGACAAGCAAGTTCCCGAGGGGGAAAAAAATGTTACTGAGGCATGTTGTGACAGATACAATCACATACAGATAATGCTTTTACTGTACCATAGTGTTTGGAAACACTGATAACCAGAAACAAATGACAGATTATTTCATCTGGTCCAAAGTTTAGACACACATTTTAGCATCTTACATCCTTTGCTCCAGAGTTCAGAATACCTCTTGCATATAACACCGAATGGTATTGTAAATGAGTCTTTAAAAAATATGAACTGTTTTCAGACAACTTCTTGAATGAGCATAAGAATTGCTTAACAGAAAGGATGCACCCAACAAGCTGGCAGGGAACTGGCTGTACTCGCCTTTTTCTTCAGACAAGAAGAACACAGATGCTTTTGAATCGCTTACTGATGTAGGCTCAGCAGACCTAACACATTCCTCCAGATGTATAAGCCATTTTGTAAAAAATGAAGACATTATCTGAAGTAGAGGAATATTAATTGAGAAAACTGAATTCACTGCATACCCTGAATTTACCTAGATTTTTAATTGCATAATAGCAGTATAGTAATATTTAGATGCGACTGTATTCAAACCTCAAATCATGAATTCGTTCAGGGCAGGCAAAGCCCTATTCTTTGTTATCCTAACTTTTTGTTATGTTTGCTGTTTTGCTAAGTAATACTTGTTTACAAAATATTAACAAACATCTTTTCATTAAAATTTAAATCCAACCATTAACTAGGCTACATATTGTATAACATTTTCAATATTCAGTCCACTTGTGCTGGTTTATGGGGTAATGCTCACAAAATAATTCTTAGTGAGCTATGAATTAAAATGAAACCGAAGGATTTCCTTCCAAATGAAATGAGAATGTAACATTCATTTCTAAAATCCAGGCTACTATACAGTCCATTTTGGAAAACAGCTGTTGAATTAGTAATTTGATATGCATAAGAAACATTCTCTTTACCAAGTGTATTAGCAGTGAGACACAGCAAGAGAGAAATACAATCATCTTTTGAATTTTCTTTCTTTTTGGCCTAAGGCTTAAATTTCCTTAGTTCTGTTGCAGAATATTTCACACAAAAAAATTGAAAACAGTTCTAAAGCCTTAACCTGAAAGCACCGAGACAAGCTAGCTCCCATCCGACACAGTACAAGTGAAGCAAGGTCACGTGAATGAGACCAATATTAACTCCCAGCTGTTTACACCCGCACAGATAAAACTCTCCAGTTTATTAAGTCACTGTTGACACACCTTGCCACTCTCAACCTCAGTTATGAGTCCATAAAAAGCAAAAGAGGACACACTGTGATTAGAATTTATGTCTGTGTGCATGCTCTTTACATTTTCTACCCAAGGTAGTAAGTTACCCTACATTTATCTCCCCAGAAAGAGAGTGTGCGCAGTTATTAAGTCATAAATTTGCAACGTGAACTGTAACTCAAGCACCCACAAGGCGTCTCATTCACCCATATTCCTAGTTATGAATCACTGTAATGGCTCAAAGGAAACATAGTTCTAAGCAATGTATCTGTGACTACGGTGACATATAAGGAGAAAGAGGGCATATATTTGAAGATTCCAGGGTGCCCTGTGTAAACAGCAAAATTAAACTAAGACGCTTCGCAACAGTGGCACAGACCTTGCCTGTTTCCTCTGCACGCATGGGTTTTATCCACAAGGAACACTGATTCCTGCTTACAAGCAGCAATTTTTCAGTAAAGAAATATATTTTATTAAATGACTACACTATTAATAATGCGATCAGGAATTAATATATTTAGACCACTCAACTTTAAGCAAAAATTTCATGAGCTAATCTCAGTAGACTTTTTTTTTTAAAAAAAAAAAGAACCACAAATGTGAAAGAGTGCCTTATGCTGAAATTTAACTTGTAGAGGAAACTCCCTCCCAACTTTCTATCTAAGAGCACTCCGAGTAGGAGTATGAATACTATTCTCCCTCTCAACTAGTATCTACAACTTCACAGTCACCCTTATAGGTATGATTCATAACTACTAAGACTCAGAACAGAGAAGCAAAGTAGTAAATGAGAGAAGGAAGAGCTTGGATTCCTAATCACAAGCGAGGAGAAACTGGAAAAAGAGCTGAGAATACTTACTGAGTCAAGTCCTGGCCACATTCTGCACACAAGCCTTTCATAACAACAGGATGGCTGCATCCTTCCAGTCTCACCAAGACACCCCTGAAAAAGATGTAGTCATTCCATTTATTGCAGGTTGATTTCAGACACTTGGATTAATGACTGCAGATTGAAAGGGTTCAAAGAATAATTTCTGGTTATGATTTTAGTGCCAGCCCCCAAAGATACATGCTTTTGACCCAACATGGGGAAAAAGACATCAACTAAGTACTCAAAGTATTCAATTTCACACCATCAAAATTCACCAACACATATATTAATGTCAGTTTCTAACCTTAGTTTAGCAAAGAAGTTCAGTGTATTAACAAAACAAGCATTACTTATCCAGAAACAGTTTACATTCAGTTAGATACAACTCCCCATTAATACGCTACTGAGCTACACAGTAATGAAAATCAATATGGAAACTTTAGTTCTATACTGATTTCATCTTAGTTTATTTTTCTCCTGTATCATGGCAGAAACATATATGGCTTTAGTCTTTTCATAAAAATATTTCAATTTTTGATCCTTAATTTGGATTGTCGTAGAATAAAATATCCTTTTGCATGTCTATTTTAAAATTTCTTCCAAACACTGGCTAAAACAAAGCAGAAATTAGAGCTTGAGATGCAGCTGTGACATTTAGTATTGCAAACTGCTTAGAAGACGAAGTCCGCGTTTCAGCTGGATGATCCAACTAAACTACTCCCTTGTTCAAATTCAGATCTCAAAATTCAGGGTCTTGAAAATACTGCCACTTTTTTATCTCAATTACTTGAAGAGTCATTACAAGAGACTTCTTCTGTTTTCTTCAAAACAGTCAAAGGAGTTGACCTTTCAGTTTAAGGGTTTGGCTTTTTTTTTTTTTTTTAAATTAAAACACCTCTAATAAACAGATACAGTTCAGCTACTATCAAACTTCCTCAACTCTGTGACCATGAGCTACAGTACCTCTCTAATATTTTAAGAAAAATAGAACAGGCAAGCAGATAAAAAATACCCCAAATCCAAGCCCTTTCGTAAGTTGGTTGGAGTGCTCTCTTTGTGGCTTCAAATCTGCATTGCAATAAGCAGACAGCACCAGGAGAAAAACTGTTTCGCATGCTCAAATCTCTCATTCATATATCTGACTATTTAGCCTTCATGAATTCCAAAAGGAATTCCACTTTCCAGATGACGCCTGCAACTGCTTACTTCCAGCATGTCACTCATTTCTCAGTGACCAGAAGACTGACGACTCTACTAACAAAACTGCAGTTGATGCCCATACTGAGGGTTTTTTCTTCTTTGAGAGCAAGAACTAGATTCAGGTCAGGTTTATTTAAAGAAAGTCTTCACAAGCCTTCATACTACTACCAGTACTCCCATTGACAAAAGCACAGATCTTGTCCCTTCTCACTGGCAGTCACAGAATCACAGAATGATATGGGGTTGGAAGGGACCTCTGGAGATCATCTAGTCCAACCCCCCTGCCAAAGCAGGTCCACCCAGAGCAGGTCACACAGGAACGTGTCCAGGCGGGTTTTGAATGTCTCCAGAGAAGGAGAGTCCACCACCTATGGGCAGCCTGTTCCAGGGCTCTGCCACCCTCAAAGTGAAGAAGTTCCTCCTCATGTTTAGGTGGAACTTCTTATGTTCAAGTTTGTGCCCATTTCCTCTTGTCTTGTCACTGGGCACCACTGAAGAAAGACTGGGCCCATCCTCCCTCTTGACACCCACCCTTTAAGTATTTATAGGCTTTGATCAGATCCTCCTTCAGTCTTCTCTTCTCCAGGCTAAAAAGACCCAAGTCCCTCAGCCTTTTCTCATAAGAGAGATGTTCTAGTTCCCTAATCATCTTGGTAGCCCTTTGCTGTACCCTCTCCAGCAGTTACCTGACCTTCTTGAACTGGGGAGCCCAGAACTGGAGACAGTACTCTAGATGGGGCCTCACCACAGCAGAGTAGAGGAGGAGGATGACCTCCCTCGACCTGCTGGTCACACTGTTCCTGATGCACCCCAGGAATCCATTGGCCTTCTTGGCCACAAGGGCACATCGTTGGCTCATGGTCATTCTGTTGTCCACCAGGACTCCCAGGTCTTTTTCCAGAGAGCTGCTCTCCAGCAGGTCAGTTCCCAACCTGTACTAGTGCAAGAGGTTATTCCTCCCCAGGTGCAGCACTTGCCCTTGTTGCATTTGAATTTGAGCAGGCTGAATCACCTGCTTGGAAATTACACCTCCTTTTCCTGTGTAAGCATTTTAGATCTCCTTTTTAAAACACAGTATGTATTTCACAGAACACAAATAATAAATAGTCATTCTTGGTTTTGTACAAGAGACAAGCTGTTTTTGTGGCCCTTTACTATTGGCAATTTATTGTTTGATTATTTAGTTCTCTCATGCCCCTATGTGTGCATTATTTCATTTGACTCTTCTCCTCCCCCAAACCTTCGACAATGTGTCTGTCTTGCTGTGCTTTACCTTGATTCATCACCAAGTTCCTTCTTTTTAGGATACCAACTCAGACTAAGGACCATATCAGAACTGCCCATCTTTAACCTGTGTTCCGTGTATGAACTTGAAATTACCCAGACACCTAAAAAGGCCAAAAAAACCCCTGTGATACAAACTACAGAAATGTGCATAAGAGTTTACAATGACTGGGTTTTTATCCCAACTTAATTGATTTTCGATAGTTCAGGAAAAAGTTTTGCTTTGTTTTTTTTTTAATGCCATCTTAGAAGCCAAAATATCTTCAGGCATTCTCTACTTTGCATCCGAGGTAACCTCACACTCCAGGAATGCAACAGGAGAGGCTGGTATACTCCTGGGGTGAGGTAAGATTCAAATTAGGACATGCAAGAGTTTCTGTTCATGTATAGATACACATCATCCTGTCCTTTTGATTTTAACAAAGGAGAGATTCTTACAAGAAAGTTAAGAGTTCTAAATCATTCATCGATATTGTTCTTAAACAGCATCTCTATACCTTGTCACATACCAAACGGCACCGCTAAGCATCAGTTCTGCCCCTGCACATTTAGATGTGACCAGAACATCTGTTTTATGATGCTTGCTGGACATAAAAGTTACATGATACCAAGCCCTCTGTCATACCTTTTTCTGCGATGGTTTTTAACCCAAAAGACAGAGGAAGGACTCCAGAGTACGGCAAACTTCTGAGCACTGTACAAGCAAACTGGTCAAGTTTCAAGTTCAGCTGTCAGGATCTTAAGCAGACTTCTCCCAGGGAAAAAAAACCCAAACAAACCACTTGATGTTGCAGAAAGGAGGCTTGAACTCTACTAAGGCTTAAACATAATTAAATATTTTACTCATGTAAATTTAGCACATATGCTTTAATTACTAAAAAGGAATATACTGTGGAAGAACAGGCACAGAACCCAAATAAAATTACTTTTGTGAATTTCAGAACTGGATATACTCCATTTCCTAGGATTTAAAAAAATTTAATGGCCAATATCCAAGAAAATTATCAGACAAGAGCAAGGTGAATTGAAGTGTGCCTGTTGCTTTTTAAATGGCTGCATATACCAAATAGGGGTTCAGGTTTCTGCTTGTTCTCTTCTCTGGGTCATGAGTGAAACTGCGTAAAGAGCAGAGCCACTCCCGACTCCATTTCTGGAGGAAAAAAAATAAATCCCACCCCCCACTCCAAAGAATTGCAATATATGCTACCGCTGGCAGCATTAACAGCATCTTCCTCTTTCTCCCCAGCCTCCTCCAGGACGCACTTGGTGATAAGCAGAGCTCCTCAGCTACTTCAATAACATTCCCAGGAAGACTGCCACAAAAGATTGTAAAACTGGAAAAGGTTTTTCCAACTGTCACAACTGTGCAAGTGAGCCAGGCACTGGGGAAGAGCCACTGGGCTGTGAAAGGCATATTTGGGGTTTTTTGGGTGGCTGTGGAGGGGGTAGATCATTCTAATACGCACCCTGATAGCCAAAGGGCTGCAACAGGACAGTGAACTGCCCACACGGTTTCTTTTTAAGTAACAAAATACAATGGGATTTAAGCAAAACTTGAACAAGCGAATAAGGAAACCCACCCTAGGATCTTACTCACGTTCTTTCCAGCTGTGCTTGTAAATAAGAAACAGAGATACTAGGTGTGCCATTAGAGCAAAATTTCATTTTTGTTGTAACGATCATGGATAGGGACAGACATTTTACTAATGGCCTCAGGATGCTGATGACCATAAGCCTGTCAACTATTCTCCCAGCACTTCCACATTTTGACTGTTTCTAAACCAAGTCTTTCAACAATATCTGCTTTCAATCAGCAGTATGGGAAAGAAAAAAAAAAAAAAAGGAAAGCTTTCATGAAATCCAATAGGAGCATTTTGCTTTTATTAACAGAGGAAGTCAATGCCTTTGCTACTTCTAAGGCCTGGTCATTAGCGCTGACTCCAAATGTAAGAACTTTGTATCAAGCTCAACCACAACTGTGGCTCGGGGTAGGTTAATTACAGTGAGAAAGCCAGCATATGAAGTTCTCACATCTCCTGCTTATCATGGAGGAGAACACTTACCTGCAGCTGGTGGGCTCGGCCAGCTGCAGCACAAGGAGGACTGTAAATTCGCTCCAGTGACTTGCAGCTGGGGTGTTGAAAAACACATATATCATACTAATCATTAGCCTTGTGTGTTGGACAAGTAGAACATCTGTGTTTAGATAACACAGGCCTGTGATAAACTTTGAGGCACCCTATTGAACATGCTTGAGATTCCTGCTCTGCTTCAGGAAAGATCAAGGCGCAGTAGTAAGCTATGCCTGTGTGAATCCCCGATACACAGGCACAACAGGCAGGGTCAGTGATTCTCTAGCATGGACCAAGCTCAGCCTGGCGGTGCTTCAGGGATCCCCCAGCTGACGAGGTAACAAAAATAAATTTACTCTTTGCATTTCATCCATGGTTTTGTGGTTGCTCCTGCATCCTGCGTGTGCTGGCTCACACATTAGCCATGGCCTTCTATTACAACTTGGCTCCACTTCCAGAGACAACTGCTCTGATGGCTTGCTGCCAAAGAAAGGTAATGCCTAACTTTCCTTTTTCCCAACCGTCATATCTCCTCTGAAAGCCTACCTCTTCCTTTGGCACTCCCAGAAAGGACTTTTTCAGTACCTTGGGCCAAGAGATTGCTGGGTTTCCTCAGATCGGTTTGGGATAAAGAAATATATCAAATACCACAAGAGACACATAATCCCAGTTGTCACTGTGATCATTTAAAGCTGCTGTCCTCAATCTGATGCCATATGCCCTTGCAATTAGCATTAGAAGATGTAAAACTGTACTAATGGAGCAAAATGAGACTCCAGTGTACAGGTAAACAAAATCCACCCCTAGCCCAGTTCTGTAGCATGCTCAAAAGGGTGTTCTCGATCAAATGAGCACATCTCAGATCAGTGATTATTAATACCAAATATTATTGAATCAACCAATTGATCTAGAACAAATAGGAGTACACAATCTTTTAGCTGTCATAAGACTGGCACAGCAGACAGATGAAGGCTGATACAATTTAAAGTCTGCTTCTACAGTTTAATTTACTCAAATCTGTGAAACACCGACATTTTTGTCAGCTTGTACCAGAACAGCGTTTTGTGGTATGTGGCTGCAGGATTTAGAACCACTACAAAGAGCCCTCAAGCCCAATTTACATCAAACCACGGCCTCCGTTACATATGACTACAGTTTCATAGCAAGGATTTTTCAAAGCCTTAATCACCTTGAAATCACCATGAAAGAGTAATTCCTTAGATATTTAACCATTGGATTTATTTATTTATTTAACCTTCATCGATATCTGTGAAGAAGCAGAGAGTATTTGAGTAATTAATTAAAAATACCAAGGATGACAAGTACACACGGCCCTTGCTGCTACGGGCAATCCATGGCCTACAACCTCTTCCAGGTGTTGCAAGAAACTTGTCTCATCTGTTCTCTACAGAAGCCACTTGACTTACACTCAAGGGCAAGCAACCAGAGAAGGCTGTATTTCACATGTGTGAGCCTCAGAGGCCCTACACAACCAAGACAGACATTTTGATAAAAAAAAAAAAACAAAAAACAAAAACAAACCCACAAAAAAACACCAAACAAAACACACACATACACAAAAAAGCCAAAACCCCACACCCTATCCTAGCATGACGCAGACATTAGGGTACAGCCACATTTGTAATTACACCATCTATATAATAACAACTGCTATGAGCAGCAGCTCATAGAAAGCATAGATCACACTTCAAGGCATCATCTCAACTCTTCAAAGCTAACACGGAAAAAATGAGCATTGAGATTTTTTTTCCTTCCTATTAAATACAAACTATCCACAATTACGAGTTAAAACGTGTGTGAACTTAAAAACATTTTAGAACAGAAAAGCTGACAAGTCACTTTTCTTCTACTCTTCAGGCAAGATACCTGTTCAGGTGTAAATACAGTCAACGTCACTACACAGGTCATGAAGGCCAAGAGAAACCTCAGCCCAAAGTTTCTGAATTTATTTATAAACCCAAAGACATCTTAACTACAAATTAAGTCTACTTGTTTTGCATTATTTGCAAGCCTTTTAGTAGCATTTCCATTGATTTATGGATAGGTGTTTGGTATTACAAGGAAGGAGGTAACCCTCTCCCACCTTACATGCACACACACATATAAGGGCAGCTTCTTACATGTTTCAAAAAGCCACTGTTAAATGTTAACAGTGTACGATAAAAAGGCAAAAAAAAAAAAAGCAAAATATTTTGCAGTGTCCTTCACATAAAAACTAGTGAATCTTTCAAGGATTATTTAGAATGGCTTTTTATTTTATTTAGAACATTTTTCACTAAAATTTTATGATTTGGGAGAATTCAAAACTATGTTTTTTTAAAAAAAAAAGTAGCGATAAGAATACACTTCTCCATACTTTTACATAAATACTCCTCAAAATAATGAGGCTCATACAGAAAGAATTCAAAAGTGGAATTAAGAGCTCGTGTTTTCCAGCCTGTTTCTTTAGTATTAAGTGGTACTTCTAACAATAACAGAAGAAAATAGGCTGTCACGTCTCAGTAACTCACCGAAGCTGCTAACAGTTCTGCAGTCCGTCCCTCCCCATCATTATTGTCAACTACTGACGTTTCTGCTTTATGCATTTGCCTTTCTATTGCCACCTCTCTCCGATTGAGGCGTTAGCAGTCGCACAGCACTTACCAAATACTTTAAGCACAACTCCAGCTGAGGGTTGAGGAACTGCATCTAACAGCACAAGGCCAGAAAGACTGGAAAATTACTTTTTTGTTCACAAAAAACACACAGGTTACACTTTCGTAACTGAAGAGATGACTTAGCACTGGAAGCAGTAAAATCCAAGTGAACGCGTGTCCTTTGACTCCTTGACTACACTTAACATCAGAACCTTACACCAACTACAGAAATATTATTGGGAAAGCCCCGTGTGAGCTTCAAACCGCTGACAGCACCTCTAAGAGGTATTTGTAAATTTTACACACAAGCATCACAGCAATAGTCTAATTAAAGCCAGTTACAGCTGGAAACATAACACATATTATAGCCAGCTTCTGTCTACCACATAGCATCTTAGATAAGTAAGAATTATGCAGGCTATAAAAGATGTCCTGAAACAGTTAAAACATAGTAGCTTTAAGAACATGCCCAAGTTTAAAAACAGTGAACTGTACCTGTGGTTTTAATATGAATACCCACGATTTTCACTGTTACACTAAAGAAGGTGTTTCATTTTTTACAATTTCCCCTCTTTTAGCACTTCATGAGCACGCTGCCATCAGCGCCTGCTTGTATAAGGACCACAGGGCAAAAGCAGTAAGCGATACAGGTTCACAAAAAAGCTGGCAAGGGAAAAAACGAGGCACGGTAAAGCTCCTAGGAAAATCTACTTGCAGATTTCAAATGAAGTATTTTTACAAAGCTTACATTATCCCAGGATCCATTTTCTAAACCGCTAAGTGTAGCTTTATAGCACGTGTGCTTCAAGACAAGTTCATTGGTTCAGAAACATCCATCTGAGAGCAGGATCAAAACTCCAAATCCACTGCACAGAGATACATATATATATATATATATCACACACACACGACGATCACTGTCAGCCTAATTGGCATTTATCCAAAAAGCTGAAGTGGCAGAGTGGTGACTGTATATCCTTCTAATTGACAGAACTATAGTTTTAGATTAATTATTGTTTTCTCAAACGACACACTAACATTCACATCAGTTACAAAAGAATGGTAGTCACAGCTGAACTGCTGCAAAGCCAGGTGACAACTGTCTGGGACTAATTCCATCTCTGATCCCTTTTTGTTCTTTTCAGATGTATACCTTCTCAAATCCCCCACCTCTCCCCTCCAGGTAAAGGCACAAATCCCCCACCTCTCCCCTCCAGGTAAAGGCACATAATTTCCCCATATCTCAGACCGATTTACCACTGCATTCCTCCTATCCCCAGCCAAGTTCACCTGTGATTATCTGAACAGATTTGGTTTGCCTTCTGCACCTGCAGGCTCACATCTAGAGAAACAGCTATAGATGAACACCCAAACAGCACAGACACCAAAGCAGGGAAAGATGACTAAGAAAAAGAGAGTTTGACACACACGCAGCTGGCAGCAAAGCCATACATGTGGTTTTTGCTCCTTTCTGTGCATAAGAAGCCTGGAAGGGTCCTGTGATCTCTCAATCTCTGCCTTAGAAAGCAGCATCTATTAACAGAGAACATCACACCTTCTCCAAACATTTCATCACCTTGTCTATTAGAGCAAGACACTTAAGCAATCACGGTCCCTTTACTTCCAAACAATGAATAAAAATGGGAAGAGGCGTACTGCAGGAGGTAGAATCATTAAGTCTAACAGCTTCATCCACTCCTTTCCCTTTTCGGACACTTGTGGCAAACTTATTTTGACACCACCTTCTGTATACGTTTTCCTCTGCGACTTGCTGTTAAGCCAAATGGACATGCTTATACAGGAAAATTTAGTAATTCTTAACACCCTTAAAAGCAATTATGAACAAGACCGTCACAGATTTCGCAGCAGCGTTCAAACCAAGGAGCAGCAGCCCCACATTTGGCGACAGCCACACGCCACCACATGCTGTCGGGACACCTAACGGCATCGCGTGAGCCCAGAATCCCGACACGCTCTCCGAAAGCGGAGCCCAACAATTCAGAAGGCTGCTCTGCATATAAAGGGGAAGCGGTATAAATAACTATAAAGTTACCAGGAAAGTTAATTAAGTTCCCTTCTCGTTTAGTGATGCCTACCTTGGCTAAAACTGCTCACCCACCCTCTCCCCTGTGAATGGGGATTCACACAGTTCACTCCACCGAGCTGGGAGCGAGACCTTTTTGCCTTACGCACCAGCCGAATGCTGCAAAGTTTTAGATGTACCTTTTGAACTAGGAAGCACTACAATGCAAACAAATGGGCGTTATTCAGTTCCACTCTAAATGTCTAAATCACCGCCTAACTCTACAGTTTTCCTCAAAACATTTGTAGGAAACTGGCATTATTTTAATTTTTTAAGAGATTATTAGTGAAATAGTGGCCCGGCAATATTCCAACCTTCCTTTAAAAAAAGGACATGCCATAAAAAAAAAAAAAAGGGACGTGTTTGTAAGAAGTAATCTACATGGTATACTGCCACCTTTTACAGTAACACACAAAGTAAAAAAGTCCGTCTGGATCTAGATGGTTCTGACGAATAATATCTTGTATAAACCATCCAGCATCATCCCAGTTACCCTAAATCTAAATCATTTCAGTCCCATCAGACGACTGAAGAAAAATTCCCTTCCAATTGCACGGGAAAGAGCACAGAACCTTTACTCTTTGTTTCAAAACAAGTTTTTATATTGAGGGTTTTTTTTTTTTTTCTTCTTCCCCCCCCCCCCCCCCCCAATAGGACCAGTGTTTTGGAAAACATCAGAAAAGATACAGTGTGCTCTCACAAATGTCCTATGTATTTCACTCTGGCTAATTCCTTTTCATCAACAGGCTAGTCTGAGAGCAAAAGTAGTTTCTATTACTGAACTACTCTACTACTGAATAGTTTTTATTCCTGAAAACAAGTTTCGTCCTTTCGGACAAGCAGCACTGCTTCAGTAGAAGTACAGATATAGATTCTGAAGGAAAATACACAGTTGTTGAGCACTGTTGTAGTACCCTACAAAATAGAGTGAGAAATTCTCACCCAAATTTCACAGCACACATTACATATGGCAGCTCTTTCTTGTCCACACCAAAGAAGGGGAAACCTCTCAATTTTCCAAAGCCTTTTGAAGGCCAGCAAGTGTCTCCTGTTAGTGACAGTATCTATCCTTTCCCTACAGTCCAAGGGTGAGATTTCTGATTCCATACGTCTAGGTTCAACACAACAAAACCTAGCCAAAAATGTATAATCAAAATCCTCCAACTGTAACCTGTAATGCAATACTACTTGCTTTCCAGGAAGTCACTTTATGCTCCCCTATATACTTTCAAAGGCAACTGCTACAAATTCAACTATCCACATGTGCTAGAAGACCTTAGGTTAACCTTTAATTAACATTTTTAACTACACAAAACAGATACTCATATTTTATAGGTAACAACTTGCAATGAATTGTCTATTATCATTCTCAAAAACAGATCCCAAAATGAAAGGCTGGTAGCTCCTTAGTAAGCCTTCAGGCTGGAAACTCCCAACTGGAAATATTTTTTTATATAGTTTTGATAATGCTTAAGAATTTTCAATACCAGAACCCCATATTCATTCTTATTTAGTAAGTTCAAGTGTTGGGTTATGAAATTACCTAAGTGGAGTACTCCACTGGATAAGACTGACTTTGAAAATCCAAAGGGCTGGGATCCCTTTTAGGGTCAGCCCTTAATTTAACACCAAACACGCAGTCATCAAATCAGAAGGATTTCTCAAAGGAAAAAACTCTTAGCTCAAGATAGAAACTTTTAAGGAAAAAAAAAAAAAAAAAAAGAGTCTTTCACTTCCTCAAACTTTTCCAATTCAAAGGGCTAGGTGTTGTGGAGCCCAAAAATTCAAGGTCTTATTCCAGTCCTCAGTCAGAATTTTTGTCCATACATTTTCTCTTCAGAAGGCTATTTGCTTTACAATTAGGGAGAACCTCATGCCAGTTTCAGAGAAGAAATAACACGCACGTTTGCCTTTGAAAAAGACCGGGATTTTCTAAACAGCTCTGGTATTGAGTAAAGTTCAAAAATAGAGTAAAGGAACTAGACAGCAATTAATCAGAAATCCATTATAATTTAGGGAAAAGTAAAATTGATAGCCAGCACAGACATCTACAAACGTACACATTTTTAAACGAGAGCTATGACCAGCTTGTAGCTCTACAACGGGATGGATAAAATAGTCCTGTGAGCTATCTCGCTCTGTCTGCTGGCCCATGGGATTCTCCATACGCTCACAAACAGCGGCAAAGTCCTTGAGCTCAAGTAAGACTAGGAACTTGCAGTAAGAACTCTGAGAGCAGAAAATCTTGGTTTGGGAGAAATCTTGTAAAGATAAAAGTAATGTGCACTAAAGACTATCGTACAAAATGCCATGTGGGACATATACAACCTCAATAACGTTCTTTCCCTGTATCAACGTGTCATTTATCCCCTAATGACTCTACTGCGTTTACACAACCACTTTGATCTGACCTAAATACAAGCTACTGCTGAAAGGATAAACCCCCCTCCCTTTCCCCACACTACACTCCTGTTGCAACAACTGAGGAAAACGAGGGAATTGATTAGTATGGACCATTTCACAGGAGGTTGGGTGGGAAGGATGGGGAAAAAAAAACCATCACCAAAAATGAGAGAGACCAAGCCACCTTTAGCTACATGATTTCCAACACCCAACTCAACGCAAGTTGGAGGCTCACAAAAGCATGAGCATCCCTTCCAGTCAACTCTCAGATTAGCCCGAAGCAATCAAGAAACCATGGCTTAAGGAAGCTGCACCAAGAAGAACTGCAAACACAAGGCTGCTACAACCCCACCACCCGTAACTACTGAGCCTGACGCCTGTTTCCAATCAAACCTGACTGAGCAGCTTGATTCTCTTAGATAAGGAAGTTCCTACAAGTTTTGTGAAAACAGATGGCCCCGTAAAGAAAACAGACTTTGTACTCTACCACTCAGAGCTATTAGCTACAGTGTGAGCTTCCAATGTGTTAGGTGCCAGAGAACTAGGAAGAGGAGAAAAAGGCGGCAATGAAGGACAGAAACCCCCCGATTTAGAACTTGGATCTTTTTCAACATCACACTCAACCAAACATAAGACAGATGCATTGAAAAGCAGATTTCCCCAGTATCACCATATATGATGGGAAGGGGTGGGAGCAGGGGGGCAGATACACAGGAAACAGGTCGGAAAGATGCATACCAAAACTTACTATGGAAAAAAAAAAAAATTCAAAGGAAAAAAAAGGAGTTAGGTGAGAGATACAGTAAGCTGGGATTGTTCAGTGTTATTCAACAATCCTCAGTGTTTGGCAATGAGGTTTATTTGTAGACTCCAATAAGCTCATTAAATATTTGACAGGATATTATGGAAACATTTGTGCGTAACTGAAACAGCAAGTTGTTTTTCCTGTAGTTCATTACAAGTGTCATTACTTCCAAATAAACCGTAATTCATCAGCATTTTATTCCCCTTGAAGACTGTAAGATGAAAGGTTTGGGGTCCAAGGTTAAGTGTCCTCATCTTGGGTGGTAAACTAGGCCCTTAGGCTCTGTGGCATTAGATAACCAAAGGAAGGTATACTTTTTAAAAAAATATAATGACAGTCTTGATACAAAAAAACACCAAGTAGCAACACATAAAAACCTAGAGGTTTACAGAACAAATTCCCACCTCTTTTCTGCTGTTGTCTCCAAAAAGAGAAAATAAAAGTTTTGTTTCACTAGAATCCAGATTCATACACTCTATGCTCTGCACAAGAACGCAAGTCTTAGCTATTAAAGCTACATAGTAAGACACAAAGATACCCAGTTTAAATGTACAGGTGATAAATATTGTGGAAGACTCTACTAACGTGAACCAAACAAAAGACTTTCAGTAGTCTGTCCCACCAGTAGGGCCTGAAAGCAGACAATCCTTTCGTGTTAGAAACGCTTTGGTAAACATTCACATAAAACAAAATACTGACCCAACCCAGAATCCTGACATACCTGTAGCAGCTTCAGAGCTATTAACCTAATGGATAACTGGCACTAATAATACACAGAGAAGCACAGCAGTTTTTGACATTTTAGTTCTTGCTCCTGCCACCCATAGAAATTATGCTTCATTAACATCAAAGACCTTTCATTAACTGCTTACTGTCATCCCTGCTACTTACAGTCCTAACAGGTCAAACGCCTTCTTCCCTCGAGTCCTGGTCTGACAACCAGTGCCACCCTCCCTCTGATCGTATAAGCAAAAGCCACCTCCTGCCTGCCTCGGGCTTTTGCCCCCACCCCACATCATCCTCCCTCCCCCCTGTGGACAGCCTCCACCACTGTCAATGCCAGAAAGCGGATAATCAAACTACAAGAAAATTAAGTGCTATATATGTGGAAAATTACTTCCATACACTGAAAAGATTTCATCTCATGCTCGATCTAAAAGAAAAATAACCAAAAGTTAGAAATGTATCTTCTTAAGAGGGAGAGACTTGTGCTAGATGATGTGATTTTCAGAAATAACGATGACCAAATTCTCACAGAAGAAACTTAGCCAGTCATGTTATTTATCCTCAAATAAAAAGATTTCATCAAATTATGTTCTCATGTTCTAATGCAAGGGAAAAATATTTGGAATAGAAACGGTATTTCTACAGCATTTAAGTGCCTGACAAATATTTGCGCATATCTTTGGTTTACAGAGAATTTGGGGCTAAACCGACCAAACCACCTTCTTTTTGAAGGCAGCAAATGGCACCTACCGCCCTTGATAATATGGATTTAAAAAAAAAAAAAAAGTGTATCTTCTGGAGACGTTAAATACATTTCAGGTATGTTGCCTACCTTAATCAGAACTGTATTTAATACTGCACAACATTAACATATATTTAAATATTGCTGATAGGTAGAAAAATGTTATTATTTCCATTCCACAAAATGGGAAGCCACAGGCAAGAGATTAAACGCTCACCAAAAAAACCTTGTAAATGGTCAAAGAAATGCAGTTATGTCTCCAACTGCTGACCGGCTCTTCTACCGTTACGTCATGCATCTTCTACTTCTCCACTTGAAATTTTCTTTCACATTCACCCAGTAAATACCATTACAGCACGCAACAGAGAATGCACGCTGAAAAGTCAGAATCCCAGAAGCAAAATCATAGAATGGTTAGAGTTGGAACGGACCTTAAAGATCATCAAGTTCCAAATGTCTAGCAACGGTCAATATTAAGCAGCAACTTTTAGCAATACAAGATACAAATGTTTTAGAAGCCAAGAACAACAGTATTAAAGAGCAGTACTTGTTTTCTAATTGTCTCAAATCAAGGACTTGCTAATTATAATCAAATTAATCAAGACCAGACAAATCCAATAAAAGCATTGTATAAAAAATGGTGCATTCAAGTCCTAAAGCTTACACTGAGCAAAGCTAAACCTAAAAATGCTGCTACATCAGACCCAGCATAGTTTAAATTTTTTATATTTACCATCTAAGATCTTTTGGTTTGGTTTTAGTGCTTAGCTAACAGAAGTGAAATAAAAGAAGATAACTTTCTCTCCCCTTCCACTCAGAACTATCAAATGAATTTCATCACGCGTGTGATGTTTTAAAATTTCAGTCTGTATTTTTAAGATAGTAAAACCACCTGACTTAGCATTTATGGTACCTTTGTTCTAAATCAGATATTAAAAGATCATCCATGCCGCACCAGATATGACAGCAGAACGCCGATGTGGCGCGAAAGGAAAGCCACAGTCTTATCTCACAAAGATTAATATTCTCTGTAGCAACAAAAACACATCTTGTATCTCCTCTGTAGCATCTTACATTACTGACTGATTTAAAAAAAAAAAAAAGAAACAGATTGTTTTTTTCCCCTGAACCTTTGAGAACACCCCCATACACAGATGTTTTGCATACACTGGTGATTTTCAATCAAGAAACGCTTAGGCCTGGCTGCACCCACCCAAAAAAATCAAGTGAACTGCAATAAAAGAAAATAACTTGTGTCATAAAACAGAGGAAGTAGAGCGTTTCAATGGTTTCCTGTTGAGGGAAAAAAAAAAAAAGTCTGATGAAGTACAGGGTAGCAAGCTATTAGCCCAATTTAACCTAGAAAACTGGGAGGGCCTATTTAACTATTAGCCATTTAAGAATTTAAAAGTTGACGAACATCCTGTCTTACCAAGACAAAGCCATTGTTAAACTGTGGCAAACCTCTCTCATTTAATCTCTCGCTCTTCTGGAAGTTCAAATGACACCATCTCGTGTATATTTGTGAAGCCTTGCACGTTAAAACATCTACGGTATTAAAAGCGTTTAAGATTCAAGTATCATCTGTGTGGCATCTAGAAATTTAAAAATGTCTTGCTGCAGTGCTGATTCCCACTAGAATTCCTACGATCAGGCAGGAAAGCATCCCTTCTCTACCCAAGTTTGCACCAACCTAACAGGGAACCGCCAAACTAAGGAAAAAAAGAAAGCATTTCCAAGTAGTTTTCCCAGTTTTTCAGAGAGCCCCGAGACACGGGAAGGGGATGCTCAGCTCTCCCTGGCAGAGCTCACAGCGCAGGACGCGGCTCGGAAAGAAGGGAGCCGAGCACCTCCCCGGCCTCCTCTTCCTCCTCCTCCTCCTCGCACGGCCGCTTCCCGCGCAGAGCTCCCGAGGAAGGGCCTTTCCCTGCCGGCGGCTGCGAGACACACACCGGCGCCAGGCAGGGCTGTACCATCCACACCGACCGCCGTGAAGGGGAAGCGGAGCCTCGGCCGGGTCGGGAGAAGGCCCCCTGTTACACACCGCTGGCAGCTGAGGAAGAAAGCGCTGCCGCCTTCCCCCCGGGGACAAGGAGGGGATGGCGAGCGCCGGTCGCACCGGCGGCAGGGCCCGCAGTGGCTACCCGCTCCCGCCGCGCCCCGGCCGCTGTGAAAGAAGCCCGAAATCCGCCTCCCGGAGCGGGCTGCCCGGGCAGACCTCCGTCCCCCCCCTCCTCCGCACTCACCCGGGCGCGATGACCTGTCCGGGCCGCGCACACAGCTCCCGCACCACGCCGGGCCGCTCCGCTTTCAGCTTGCGCTCGGGGCCCGCCCGCTGCGGCCGGGTGCTGGCGCCGCTGGCGGCGGGCGAGGTGGGGGCGGCGGCGGGGCGCTGGGCAGGGGGCAGCGGGGCGCACAGCGCCAGCACCGACCCGATCTGCACCGCCGTCCCCACCGACACCTTCCACTCCAGCAGACGCAGCGGCCGCGGGCCCGGCGCCCGGATCTCCGTGATCAACCCCGACGGGCCCTCCGCACCGGGCCCGCCGCCCCTCTCCGCCGGCCCCTCCATCGTCCCGGTCGCTATGGCAACGCCGCCGCCGGCCCGGCAGTGGGCCCGGAGCCGCCACCGGGAAGGCGGGGGGAGGGAAGGGGAGGGGGGGAGGGAGTAGGGGGCTCCTCAACAGTCACCGGCAGCGCCGACAGCCAGCGAGGTCACGGCCCCTCTGCGCATGCGCCGGACACCGGGCGTCCGGCCGGACTTAAAGGCACAGGCGCACCCAGCTCGAACCGCGGGGGCGGGGCCGGGGCGCGGACGGTGGCGGCAGGCGGAGGGCAGGGCGGACTACAAGCCCCAGCGTGCCCCGCGCGTCCCGCCCCCGAGCGGCCGCTCGGGGGCGGGACGCGCGGGGCACGCTGGGGCTTGTAGTCGTCTCCCTTCCGGCCGGGGAGCGGGGGACCTTACCTGGGACTGCACTAGGACCTCCGCATCTCTGGTGCTTGTGCAGCAAGGACACCTAATCTTCGTTCCCCGTTGGCGTTCCCAGAGTATAACGTGTCTGGGCCTGGGAGCTGCAGAGCTGGAGGGAGAAACCTGTCAGCGCGCAGTCTGTGGACAGTCTCTAAACAACTAACTGTAGGGAAACTCTCGAATGAAAGTTTCCATGGATCTTCTATCGGCTCCCTGTACACAGGCATAATCATAGAACCATAGAATGGTTTGGGTTGGAAGGGACCTTAAAGACCGTCGAGTTCCAACCCCCCTGCCATGGGCAGGGACACCTCCCACTAGACCAGGTTGCTCAAAGCCCCATCCAGCCTGGCCTTGAACACCTCCAGGGATGGGGCATCCACAGCTTCTCTGGGCAACCTGTTCCAGTGTCTCACCATCCTCAGAGTAAAGAATTTCTTCCTAATATCTAACCTAAATCTCCCCTCTTTCAATTTAAAACCATTACCCCTCATCCTATCCCTACACTCTCTGATCAAGAGTCCCTCCCCATCTCTCCTGTAGCTCCCTTCAGGTACTGGAAGGCCACTGTAAGGTCTCCCCGGAGCCTTCTCTTCTCCAGGCTGAACAACCCCAACTCTCTCAGCCTGTCTTCATAGGAGAGGTGCCCCAGCCCTCTGGTTATCTTTGTGGCCCTGCTCTGGACCTGTTCCAACAGGTCCAAGTCCTTCCTATGTTGGGGATCCCAGAGCTGGATGCAACGTGATCACACATGGACGCATTGCATGACCACATGTCTTTTCTAGATCCCTTTCTCGTACAACGAACCGAAGGGAGCTGCTTTTTGGGAAGCCTCAAGGTTACACAGTAAAGGAGGCTGTTGACTGTACAGTCCTCCACTCGTATGCTAGAGAAGTTGGAAGGTATGTTATGAATGAGGCTGAGGAACTGCAAGAGAAATATTTCCGTTTCATTGTGAAGGTGTTTGGACACTGCTTAGGAACATCCAAATATTATTGCTCATTCTCTTTCTGCTCCAGACTTCTTGCCCAAGGCAAGTGTCTTCAGCCACCGTTTTACGAAAGTGTTTGTGTAGATACTCTGTCCTCGGGTGTGTGAGGAGAGGGTAACGCTGCCTTGCCCTTATTGGAGGGATTTACTTATAAGAAATTTTGTCA